>NW_028120717.1:52500-282943 GCF_965178545.1 Coloeus monedula | reverse complement strand
GGGCCGGCAGGCGCCCGCGCATGCGCAGTGGGGGTGGGGGGGCCGTCCAGCTCTCCCGCGCATGCGCAGTAGGGGGGGGGGGGGGGGGGGCCCAGCCTGCCGGCGCATGCGCAGTGGGTGGGGGGGCCGGCAGGCGCGCCCGCGCATGCGCAGTGGGGTGGGGGGACGGCAGGCGCGCCCGCGCATGCGCAGTGGGGGGGGGGGCCCAGCGTAACGGCGCATGCGCAGTGGGGGTGTGGGGGGCCGGCAGGCGCCCGCGCATGCGCAGTAGGGGTGGGGGGGCCGTCCAGCTCTCCCGCGCATGCGCAGTGGGGTGGGGGCCCGGCCAGGGCGCCCGTGCATGCGCAGTGGGATGGGGGGCCCAGCCTGGGTGTGCCTTTTGTTCTGGTCCTCCGTGGGGCTGCCTTGAGAGCGGAATCAAGGTTGGAAAAGACCTCGGAGATCACTGAGTGCAACCAGCACCAGCACGGCCACCGCTGACCACGTCCATGCCATGCCACAGCCACAGGTGTTGGAGCACTCCCAGGGGTGGGCACTCCAAACCTCCCTGGGCAGCTGTGCCAAGGCCTGAGCGCCCTTTCCATGGAGGAATTTCCCCAATATCCACCCTGAGCCTCCCCTGGCCCAGCCTGAGGCCGTTCCCTCTCCTCCTGTCCCTGTTCCCTGGGAGCAGAGCCCGACCCCCCCGGCTGCCCCCTCCTGTCAGGGACTTGTGCAGAGCCCAAGGTCCCGCCTGAGCCTCCTTTGCTGCAGGCTGTGCCCCTTTCCCAGCTCTCTCAGGAACTCTCCAGCCCCTTGCCAGCTCCGTTCCCTTGCCTGGACTGGCTCCAGCCCCTCCGTGTCCCTCTTGTCCCCGAGGTGCTGCCAGCACTGCAGGTGCCCCAGCAGTGCCAGCACAGGGACGGGCCCAGCGCGCCCGCGCATGCGCAGTGGGGGTGGGGGGGGCCCAGAGCGCCCGCGCAAGCGCAGTGGGTAGGGGGGACGGGCCCAGCGCGCCCGCGCATGCGCAGTAGGGGGTGGGGGGGGGGGGGGGGGGGGGCAACAGCCTGCCGGCGCATGCGCAGTGGGGGTGGGGGGGGCCGGCAGGCGCACCGCGCATGCGCAGTGGTGGTGGGGGGGGCCGTCCAGCTCTCCCGCGCATGCGCAGTGGGGTGGGGGCCCGGCCAGGGCGCCCGCGCATGCGCAGTGTGGAGGGGGGGGGGGGGGGGCCGGCGCGCCCGCGCATGCGCAGTGGGGGGTGGGCGGGGCCCAGAGCGCCCGCGCATGCGCAGTGGGTGGGGGGGACGGCAGGCGCGCCCGCGCATGCGCAGTGGGAGGTGGGGGGGGGGGGGGGGGGGCCCAGCTTTCCCGCGCATGCGCAGTGGGGAGGGGGCTGGCCAGCTCGCCCGCGCATGCGCAGTGGGGGTGGGGGGGGCCCAGCGTGCCGGCGCATGCGCAGTGGGCCTGGGGGGGCCGGCAGGCGCCCGCGCATGCGCAGTGGGGGTGGGGGGCCGTCCAGCTCTCCCGCGCATGCGCAGTGGGGGGGGGGAGCGGGGGGGGGGGCCCAGCCTGCCGGCGCATGCGCAGTGGGTGGGGGGGCCGGCAGGCGCGCCCGCGCATGCGCAGTGGGGTGGGGGGGGACGGCAGGCGCGCCCGCGCATGCGCAGTGGGGGGTGTGGGGGGTCGTCCAGCTCTCCCGCGCATGCGCAGTGGGGAGGGGGGGGGCCAGCGCGCCCGCGCATGCGCAGTGGGGGGTGGGGGGGGCCCAGAGCGCCCGCGCATGCGCAGTGGGTGGGGGGGGGGGGGGGGGCGCCCCGGCCGGCGCACCGCGCATGCGCAGTGGGTGGGGGGGGACGGCAGGCGCGCCCGCGCATGCGCAGTGGGAGGTGGGGGGGGGGGGGGGCCCCCAGCTCTCCCGCGCATGTGCAGTGGGGTGGGGGGGGGCCCAGAGCGCCCGCGCATGCGCAGTGGGGGGTGGGGGGGGGCAACAGCCTGCCGGCGGATGCGCAGTGGGGGTGGGGGGGGCCCAGCGTAACGGCGCATGCGCAGTGGGGGTGGGGGGGGCCGGCAGGCGCACCGCGCATGCGCAGTGGGGGTGGGGGGGGCCGTCCAGCTCTCCCGCGCATGCGCAGTGGGGTGGGGGCCCGCCCAGGGCGGCCCGCGCATGCGCAGTGGGTGTTGGGGGGGGTCGTCCAGCTCTCCCGCGCATGCGCAGTGGGGTGGGGGCCCGGCCAGCGCGCCCGCGCATGCGCAGTGGGGGGGGGGGCCCCAGCTTGGGGGTGCCTTTTGTTCTGGTCCTCCGTGGGGCTGCCTTGAGAGCGGAATCAAGGTTGGAAAAGACCTCGGAGATCACTGAGTGCAACCAGCACCAGCACGGCCACCGCTGACCACGTCCATGCCATGCCACAGCCACAGGTGTTGGAGCACTCCCAGGGGTGGGCACTCCAAACCTCCCTGGGCAGCTGTGCCAAGGCCTGAGCGCCCTTTCCATGGAGGAATTTCCCCAATATCCACCCTGAGCCTCCCCTGGCCCAGCCTGAGGCCGTTCCCTCTCCTCCTGTCCCTGTTCCCTGGGAGCAGAGCCCGACCCCCCCGGCTGCCCCCTCCTGTCAGGGGCTTGTGCAGAGCCACAAGGTCCCGCCTGAGCCTCCTTTGCTGCAGGCTGTGCCCCTTTCCCAGCTCTCTCAGGAACTCTCCAGCCCCTTGCCAGCTCCGTTCCCTTGCCTGGACTGGCTCCAGCCCCTCCGTGTCCCTCTTGTCCCAGAGGTGCTGCCAGCACTGCAGGTGCCCCAGCAGTGCCAGCACAGGGACGGGCCCAGCGCGCCCGGGCATGTGCAGTGGGGTGGGGGGGGGGGGGCCCAGAGCACCCGCGCATGCGCAGTGGGGAGGGGGGGGGCCAGCGCGCCCGCGCATGCGCAGTGGGGGGTGGGGGGGCCCAGAGCGCCCGCGCATGCGCAGTGGGTGGGGGGGACGGCAGGCGCGCCCGCGCATGCGCAGTGGGGGTGGGGGGGGGGGGGGGCAGCTCTCCCGCGCATGTGCAGTGGGGTGGGGGGGGCCCAGAGCGCCCGCGCATGCGCAGTGGGCTGGGGGGGGCCAGCGCGCCCGCGCATGCGCAGTGGGGTGTGGGGGGGGGGGGGGCCCAGCCGGCCGGCGCATGCGCAGTGGGGGGTGGGGGGGGGGGGGGGGGCAACAGCCTGCCGGCGCATGCGCAGTGGGGGTGGGGGCCCGGCCAGGGCGCCCGTGCATGCGCAGTGGGATGGGGGGCCCAGCCTGGGTGTGCCTTTTGTTCTGGTCCTCCGTGGGGCTGCCTTGAGAGCGGAATCAAGGTTGGAAAAGACCTCGGAGATCACTGAGTGCAACCAGCACCAGCACGGCCACCGCTGACCACGTCCATGCCATGCCACAGCCACAGGTGTTGGAGCACTCCCAGGGGTGGGCACTCCAAACCTCCCTGGGCAGCTGTGCCAAGGCCTGAGCGCCCTTTCCATGGAGGAATTTCCCCAATATCCACCCTGAGCCTCCCCTGGCCCAGCCTGAGGCCGTTCCCTCCTCCTCCTGTCCCTGTTCCCTGGGAGCAGAGCCCGACCCCCCCGGCTGCCCCCTCCTGTCAGGGGCTTGTGCAGAGCCACAAGGTCCCGCCTGAGCCTCCTTTGCTGCAGGCTGTGCCCCTTTCCCAGCTCTCTCAGGAACTCTCCAGCCCCTTGCCAGCTCCGTTCCCTTGCCTGGACTGGCTCCAGCCCCTCCGTGTCCCTCTTGTCCCAGAGGTGCTGCCAGCACTGCAGGTGCCCCAGCAGTGCCAGCACAGGGACGGGCCCAGCGCGCCCGGGCATGTGCAGTGGGGTGGGGGGGGGGGGGCCCAGAGCACCCGCGCATGCGCAGTGGGGAGGGGGGGGGGCCAGCGCGCCCGCGCATGCGCAGTGGGGGGTGGGGGGGGGCCCAGAGCGCCCGCGCATGCGCAGTGGGTGGGGGGGGGGGGGGGGGGCCCCGGCCGGCGCACCGCGCATGCGCAGTGGGTGGGGGGGGACGGCAGGCGCGCGCCGCGCATGCGCAGTGGGGGGTGGGGGGGGGGGGGGCAGCTCTCCCGCCCATGTGCAGTGGGGTGGGGGGGGGGCCCAGAGCGCCCGCGCATGCGCAGTGGGTGGGGGGGGACGGCAGGCGCGCCCGCGCATGCGCAGTGGGGGGTGGGGGGGGCCCAGAGCGCCCGCGCAAGCGCAGTGGGTAGGGGGGACGGGCCCAGCGCGCCCGCGCATGCGCAGTAGGGGGTGGGGGGGGGGGGGGGGCAACAGCCTGCCGGCGCATGCGCAGTGGGGGTGGGGGGGGCCGGCAGGCGCACCGCGCATGCGCAGTGGGGGTGGGGGGCCGTCCAGCTCTCCCGCGCATGCGCAGTGGGGTGGGGGCCCGGCCAGGGCGCCCGCGCATGCGCAGTGGGGGGGGGGGGGGGGGGGGCCAGCGCGCCCGCGCATGCGCAGTGGGGGGTGGGCGGGGCCAGAGCGCCCGCGCATGCGCAGTGGGTGGGGGGGGACGGCAGGCGCGCCCGCGCATGCGCAGTGGGAGGTGGGGGGGGGGGGGGGGGGGGCGCCCAGCTCTCCCGCGCATGCCGCAGTGGGGAGGGGGCTGGCCAGCTCGCCCGCGCATGCGCAGTGGGGGTGGGGGGGGCCCAGCGTGCCGGCGCATGCGCAGTGGGCCTGGGGGGGGCCGGCAGGCGCCCGCGCATGCGCAGTGGGGGTGGGGGGGCCGTCCAGCTCTCCCGCGCATGCGCAGTGGGGGGGGGGGGGGGGGGGGCCCAGCCTGCCGGCGCATGCGCAGTGGGTGGGGGGGTCGGCAGGCGCGCCCGCGCATGCGCAGTGGGGTGGGGGGGACGGCAGGCGCGCCCGCGCATGCGCAGTGGGGGGTGGGGGGGGGTCGTCCAGCTCTCCCGCGCATGCGGAGTGGGGAGGGGGGGGGCCAGCGCGCCCGCGCATGCGCAGTGGGGGGTGGGGGGGGCCCAGAGCGCCCGCGCATGCGCAGTGGGTGGGGGGGGGGGGGGGGGGGCCCCGGCCGGCGCACCGCGCATGCGCAGTGGGTGGGGGGGGACGGCAGGCGCGCCCGCGCATGCGCAGTGGGAGGTGGGGGGGGGGGGGGCCCAGCTCTCCCGCGCATGTGCAGTGGGGTGGGGGGGGGCCCAGAGCGCCCGCGCATGCGCAGTGGGGGGGGGGGGCCAGCGCGCCCGCGCATGCGCAGTGGGGGGTGGGGGGGGCAACAGCCTGCCGGCGGATGCGCAGTGGGGGTGGGGGGGGGCCCAGCGTAACGGCGCATGCGCAGTGGGGGTGGGGGGGGGGCCGGCAGGCGCACCGCGCATGCGCAGTGGGGGTGGGGGGGGCCGTCCAGCTCTCCCGCGCATGCGCAGTGGGGTGGGGGCCCGCCCAGGGCGCCCGCGCATGCGCAGTGGGTGTTGGGGGGGGTCGTCCAGCTCTCCCGCGCATGCGCAGTGGGGTGGGGGCCCGGCCAGCGCGCCCGCGCATGCGCAGTGGGGGGGGGGCCCCAGCTTGGGGGTGCCTTTTGTTCTGGTCCTCCGTGGGGCTGCCTTGAGAGCGGAATCAAGGTTGGAAAAGACCTCGGAGATCACTGAGTGCAACCAGCACCAGCACGGCCACCGCTGACCACGTCCATGCCATGCCACAGCCACAGGTGTTGGAGCACTCCCAGGGGTGGGCACTCCAAACCTCCCTGGGCAGCTGTGCCAAGGCCTGAGCGCCCTTTCCATGGAGGAATTTCCCCAATATCCACCCTGAGCCTCCCCTGGCCCAGCCTGAGGCCGTTCCCTCTCCTCCTGTCCCTGTTCCCTGGGAGCAGAGCCCGACCCCCCCGGCTGCCCCCTCCTGTCAGGGGCTTGTGCAGAGCCACAAGGTCCCGCCTGAGCCTCCTTTGCTGCAGGCTGTGCCCCTTTCCCAGCTCTCTCAGGAACTCTCCAGCCCCTTGCCAGCTCCGTTCCCTTGCCTGGACTGGCTCCAGCCCCTCCGTGTCCCTCTTGTCCCAGAGGTGCTGCCAGCACTGCAGGTGCCCCAGCAGTGCCAGCACAGGGACGGGCCCAGCGCGCCCGGGCATGTGCAGTGGGGTGGGGGGGGGGGGGCCCAGAGCACCCGCGCATGCGCAGTGGGGAGGGGGGGGGGCCAGCGCGCCCGCGCATGCGCAGTGGGGGGTGGGGGGGGCCCAGAGCGCCCGCGCATGCGCAGTGGGAGGGGGGGGGGGGGGGGCCCCGGCCGGCGCACCGCGCATGCGCAGTGGGTGGGGGGGGACGGCAGGCGCGCCCGCGCATGCGCAGTGGGGGGTGGGGGGGGGGGGGGGGCAGCTCTCCCGCGCATGTGCAGTGGGGTGGGGGGGGGGCCCAGAGCGCCCGCGCATGCGCAGTGGGTGGGGGGGACGGCAGGCGCGCCCGCGCATGCGCAGTGGGGGGTGGGGGGGGCCCAGAGCGCCCGCGCAAGCGCAGTGGGTAGGGGGGACGGGCCCAGCGCGCCCGCGCATGCGCAGTAGGGGGTGGGGGGGGGGGGGGGGGGCAACAGCCTGCCGGCGCATGCGCAGTGGGGGGGGGGGGGGGCCGGCAGGCGCACCGCGCATGCGCAGTGGGGGTGGGGGGGGCCGTCCAGCTCTCCCGCGCATGCGCAGTGGGTGGGGGGCCCGGCCAGGGCGCCCGCGCATGCGCAGTGTGGAGGGGGGGGGGGGGGGGGGGGCCAGCGCGCCCGCGCATGCGCAGTGGGGGGTGGGCGGGGCCCAGAGCGCCCGCGGCATGCGCAGTGGGTGGGGGGGGCGGCAGGCGCGCCCGCGCATGCGCAGTGGGAGGTGGGGGGGGGGGGGGGGCGCCCAGCTCTCCCGCGCATGCGCAGTGGGGAGGGGGCTGGCCAGCTCGCCCGCGCATGCGCAGTGGGGGTGGGGGGGGCCCAGCGTGCCGGCGCATGCGCAGTGGGCCTGGGGGGGGCCGGCAGGCGCCCGCGCATGCGCAGTGGGGGTGGGGGGGCCGTCCAGCTCTCCCGCGCATGCGCAGTGGGGGGGGGGGGCGGGGGGGGGGGCCCAGCCTGCCGGCGCATGCGCAGTGGGTGGGGGGGCGGCAGGCGCGCCCGCGCATGCGCAGTGGTGGGGGGGACGGCAGGCGCGCCCGCGCATGCGCAGTGGGGGGTGGGGGGGGGTCGTCCAGCTCTCCCGCGCATGCGCAGTGGGGAGGGGGGGGGCCAGCGCGCCCGCGCATGCGCAGTGGGGGGTGGGGGGGGGCCAGCGCGCCCGCGCATGCGCAGTGGGTGGGGGGGGGGGGGGGGGGGGGGGCCCCGGCCGGCGCACCGCGCATGCGCAGTGGGTGGGGGGGACGGCAGGCGCGCCCGCGCATGCGCAGTGGGAGGTTGGGGGGGGGGGGCCCAGCTCTCCCCGCGCATGTGCAGTGGGGTGGGGGGGCCCAGAGCGCCCGCGCATGCGCAGTGGGGGGGGGGGGGGGCCAGCGCGCCCGCGCATGCGCAGTGGGGGGTGGGGGGGGGGGGGGAACAGCCTGCCGGCGCATGCGCAGTGGGGGTGGGGGGGGGCCCAGCGTAACGGCGCATGCGCAGTGGGGGTGGGGGGGGGGGGGCCGGCAGCGCACCGCGCATGCGCAGTGGGGGTGGGGGGCCGTCCAGCTCTCCCGCGCATGCGCAGTGGGGTGGGGGCCCGCCCAGGGCGCCCGCGCATGCGCAGTGGGTGTTGGGGGGGTCGTCCAGCTCTCCCGCGCATGCGCAGTGGGTGGGGGCCCGGCCAGCGCGCCCGCGCATGCGCAGTGGGGGGGGGGGGCCCAGCTTGGGGGTGCCTTTTGTTCTGGTCCTCCGTGGGGCTGCCTTGAGAGCGGAATCAAGGTTGGAAAAGACCTCGGAGATCACTGAGTGCAACCAGCACCAGCACGGCCACCGCTGACCACGTCCATGCCATGCCACAGCCACAGGTGTTGGAGCACTCCCAGGGGTGGGCACTCCAAACCTCCCTGGGCAGCTGTGCCAAGGCCTGAGCGCCCTTTCCATGGAGGAATTTCCCCAATATCCACCCTGAGCCTCCACTGGCCCAGCCTGAGGCCGTTCCCTCTCCTCCTGTCCCTGTTCCCTGGGAGCAGAGCCCGACCCCCCCGGCTGCCCCCTCCTGTCAGGGACTTGTGCAGAGCCACAAGGTCCCGCCTGAGCCTCCTTTGCTCCGGGCTGTGCCCCTTTCCCAGCTCTCTCAGGAACTCTCCAGCCCCTTCCCAGCTCCGTTCCCTTGCCTGGACTCTGGTTAGGGTTAGAGTTAGGGACTCGGTTTAGGGTTAGTGTTTGGGGTTAGGGTTATGCCTAGGGTTAGGATTGAGAAAACCACAAAGCCAGGAGACCCAGGCACACTAACCGTGTAAAAGACCTACCAAGGTGACAGCAGCATATCCAAAACCTTGCTCCCTCTTCGTCATTCTGCTCAGAACTCGCCACAGCCTAAGGCCCAGTTTCTGGCTTGAGCTAGGGTTAGGGTTAGGGTTAGGGTTAGGCTTACGCCTAGGGTTAGGGTTGAGGAAACCACAAAGCCAGGAGCTCCCGGCGTACTCACCATGCAAAAGACATACCATGGTGACCACAGCACAACCGAAACCTTGCTCCCTCTTCCTCTTTCTGCTCAGAACTCGCCACAACCCTCTGCCGGATTTCTGGCTCAAGGTAGGGTTAGGGTTATGCCTAGGGTTTGGGTTGAGAAAACCACAAAGCCAGGAGCTCCAGGGACACTGATCATGCGAAAGGCAGGCCAAGTTAAGCACGGCACATCCAAAACCTTGCTCCCTCTTCTTCTTTCTGCAAGGGTTAGGGTTAGGGGCTCGGGTTAGGGTTAGGGGTTAGGGTTAGGGGTAGGGTTAGGTTTAGCGTTTTGACCAGGGTTAGGATTGAGAAAACCACAAAGCCAGGGGACCCAGGCACACTAAGCATGCAAAAGGCAGGCCAAGTTGAGCGTAGCACATCCAAATCCCCTCTCCCCCTTCGTCATTCTGCTCGGAACTCACCACAGCCCAATGCCCGATTTCTGCCTCAGTCTAGGGTTAGGCTTAGGGATAGGGTTAGGGTTATGCCTAGGGTTAGGGTTATGCCTAGGGTTAGGGTTCACAAAACCACAAAGCCAGGAGCTCCAGGGATACTCCCCATGCAAAAGGCAGGCCAAGTTGAGCGTAGCACATCCAAATCCCCTCTCCCTCTTTGTCATTCTGCTCGGAACTCACCACAGCCCAATGCCCGATTTCTGCCTCAGTCTAGGGTTAGGCTTAGGGCTAGGGTTAAGGTTATGCCTAGGGTTAGGGTTATGCCTAGGGTTAGGGTTCACAAAACCACAAAGCCAGGAGCTCCAGGGATACTCACCATGCAAAAGGCAGGCCAAGTTGAGCGTAGCACATCCAAATCCCCTCTCCCTCTTCGTCATTCTGCTCGGAACTTACCACAGCCCAATGCCAGATTACTGGCTCAGTCTAGGGTTAGGCTTAGGGCTAGGGTTAGGGTTATGCCTAGGGTTAGGGTTCACAAAACCACAAAGCCAGGAGCTCCAGGGATACTCCCCATGCAAAAGGCAGGCCAAGTTGAGCGTAGCACATCCAAATCCCCTCTCCCTCTTCGTCATTCTGCTCGGAACTCACCACAGCCCAATGCCCGATTTCTGCCTCAGTCTAGGGTTAGGCTTAGGGCTAGGGTTAGGGTTATGCCTAGGGTTAGGGTTATGCCTAGGGTTAGGGTTCACAAAACCACAAAGCCAGGAGCTCCAGGGATACTCACCATGCAAAAGGCAGGCCAAGTTGAGCGTAGCACATCCAAATCCCCTCTCCCTCTTCGTCATTCTGCTCGGAACTCACCACAGCCCCATGCCCGATTTCTGCCTCAGTCTAGGGTTAGGCTTAGGGCTAGGGTTAGGGTTATGCCTAGGGTTAGGGTTCACAAAACCACAAAGCCAGGAGCTCCAGGGATACTCACCATGCAAAAGGCAGGCCAAGTTGAGCGTAGCACATCCAAATCCTTGCTCCCTCTTTGTCATTCTGCTCGGAACTCACCACAGCCCCATGCCCGATTTCTGCCTCAGTCTAGGGTTAGGCTTAGGGCTAGGGTTAGGGTTATGCCTAGGGTTAGGGTTCACAAAACCACAAAGCCAGGAGCTCCAGGGATACTCCCCATGCAAAAGGCAGGCCAAGTTGAGCGCAGCCAATCCAAATCCTTGCTCCCTCTTCGTCATTCTGCTCGGAACTCCCCACAGCCCAATGCCCGATTTCTGCCTCAGTCTAGGGTTAGGCTTAGGGCTAGGGTTAGGGTTATGCCTAGGGTTAGGGTTCAGAAAACCACAAAGCCAGGAGCTCCAGGGATACTCACCATGCAAAAGGCAGGCCAAGTTGAGCGTAGCACATCCAAATCCCCTCTCCCTCTTCGTCATTCTGCTCGGAACTTCCCACAGCCCAATGCCCGATTTCTGCCTCAGTCTACGGTTAAGCTTAGGGCTAGGGTTAGGGTTATGCCTAGGGTTAGGGTTCAGAAAACCACAAAGCCAGGAGCTCCAGGGATACTCCCCATGCAAAAGGCAGGCCAAGTTGAGCGTAGCACATCCAAATCCCCTCTCCCTCTTCGTCATTCTGCTCGGAACTCACCACAGCCCAATGCCCGATTACTGCCTCAGTCTAGGGTTAGGCTTAGGGCTAGGATTAGGGTTATGCTTAGGGTTAGGGTTCAGAAAACCACAAAGCCAGGAGCTCCAGGGGTACTCACCATGCAAAAGGCAGGCCAAGTTGAGCGTAGCACATCCAAATCCCCTCTCCCTCTTCGTCATTCTGCTCGGAACTCCCCACAGCCCAATGCCCGATTTCTGCCTCAGTCTAGGGTTCGGCTTAGGGCTAGGGTTAGGGTTATGCCTAGGGTTAGGGTTCACAAAACCACAAAGCCAGGAGCTCCAGGGACACTCCCCATGCAAAAGGCAGGCCAAGTTGAGCATAGCACATCCAAATCCTTGCTCCCTCTTCATCATTCTGCTCGGAACTCACCACAGCCCCATGCCCGATTTCTGCCTCAGTCTAGGGTTAGGTTTAGGGCTAGGGTTAGGGTTATGCCTAGGGTTAGGGTTCAGAAAACCACAAAGCCAGGAGCTCCAGGGATACTCCCCATGCAAAAGGCAGGCCAAGTTGAGCGTAGCACATCCAAATCCTTGCTCCCTCTTCGTCATTCTGCTCCGAACTCACCACAGCCCAATGCCCGATTTCTGCCTCAGTCTACGGTTAGGCTTAGGGCTAGGGTTAGGGTTATGCCTAGGGTTAGGGTTATGCCTAGGGTTAGGGTTCACAAAACCACAAAGCCAGGAGCTCCAGGGATACTCACCATGCAAAAGGCAGGCCAAGTTGAGCGTAGCACATCCAAATCCCCTCTCCCTCTTCGTCATTCTGCTCGGAACTTACCACAGCCCAATGCCAGATTACTGCCTCAGTCTAGGGTTAGGCTTAGGGCTAGGGTTAGGGTTATGCCTAGGGTTAGGGTTCACAAAACCACAAAGCCAGGAGCTCCAGGGATACTCACCATGCAAAAGGCAGGCCAAGTTGAGCGTAGCACATCCAAATCCCCTCTCCCTCTTCGTCATTCTGCTCGGAACTCACCACAGCCCAATGCCCGATTTCTGCCTCAGTCTAGGGTTAGGCTTAGGGCTAGGGTTAGGGTTATGCCTAGGGTTAGGGTTCAGAAAACCACAAAGCCAGGAGCTCCAGGGATACTCACCATGCAAAAGGCAGGCCAAGTTGAGCGTAGCACATCCAAATCCCCTCTCCCTCTTCGTCATTCTGCTCGGAACTCACCACAGCCCAATGCCCGATTTCTGCCTCAGTCTAGGGTTAGGCTTAGGGCTAGGGTTAGGGTTATGCCTAGGGTTAGGGTTCACAAAACCACAAAGCCAGGAGCTCCAGGGATACTCACCATGCAAAAGGCAGGCCAAGTTGAGCGTAGCACATCCAAATCCTTGCTCCCTCTTTGTCATTCTGCTCGGAACTCACCACAGCCCCATGCCCGATTTCTGCCTCAGTCTAGGGTTAGGCTTAGGGCTAGGGTTAGGGTTATGCCTAGGGTTAGGGTTCAGAAAACCACAAAGCCAGGAGCTCCAGGGATACTCCCCATGCAAAAGGCAGGCCAAGTTGAGCGCAGCCAATCCAAATCCTTGCTCCCTCTTCGTCATTCTGCTCGGAACTCCCCACAGCCCAATGCCCGATTTCTGCCTCAGTCTAGGGTTCGGCTTAGGGCTAGGGTTAGGGTTATGCCTAGGGTTAGGGTTCACAAAACCACAAAGCCAGGAGCTCCAGGGATACTCCCCATGCAAAAGGCAGGCCAAGTTGAGCGTAGCACATCCAAATCCCCTCTCCCTCTTCGTCATTCTGCTCGGAACTCACCACAGCCCAATGCCCGATTTCTGCCTCAGTCTAGGGTTAGGCTTAGGGATAGGGTTAGGGTTATGCCTAGGGTTAGGGTTATGCCTAGGGTTAGGGTTCACAAAACCACAAAGCCAGGAGCTCCAGGGATACTCACCATGCAAAAGGCAGGCCAAGTTGAGCGTAGCACATCCAAATCCCCTCTCCCTCTTCGTCATTCTGCTCGGAACTTACCACAGCCCAATGCCAGATTACTGCCTCAGTCTAGGATTAGGCTTAGGGCTAGGGTTAGGGTTATGCCTAGGGTTAGGGTTCACAAAACCACAAAGCCAGGAGCTCCAGGGATACTCCCCATGCAAAAGGCAGGCCAAGTTGAGCGTAGCACATCCAAATCCCCTCTCCCTCTTCGTCATTCTGCTCGGAACTCACCACAGCCCAATGCCCGATTTCTGCCTCAGTCTAGGGTTAGGCTTAGGGCTAGGGTTAGGGTTATGCCTAGGGTTAGGGTTCACAAAACCACAAAGCCAGGAGCTCCAGGGATACTCACCATGCAAAAGGCAGGCCAAGTTGAGCGTAGCACATCCAAATCCTTGCTCCCTCTTTGTCATTCTGCTCGGAACTCACCACAGCCCCATGCCCGATTTCTGCCTCAGTCTAGGGTTAGGCTTAGGGCTAGGGTTAGGGTTATGCCTAGGGTTAGGCTTCACAAAACCACAAAGCCAGGAGCTCCAGGGATACTCCCCATGCAAAAGGCAGGCCAAGTTGAGCGCAGCCAATCCAAATCCTTGCTCCCTCTTCGTCATTCTGCTCGGAACTCCCCACAGCCCAATGCCCGATTTCTGCCTCAGTCTAGGGTTAGGCTTAGGGCTAGGGTTAGGGTTATGCCTAGGGTTAGGGTTCAGAAAACAACAAAGCCAGGAGCTCCAGGGATACTCACCATGCAAAAGGCAGGCCAAGTTGAGCGTAGCACATCCAAATCCCCTCTCCCTCTTCGTCATTCTGCTCGGAACTTCCCACAGCCCAATGCCCGATTTCTGCCTCAGTCTACGGTTAAGCTTAGGGCTAGGGTTAGGGTTATGCCTAGGGTTAGGGTTCAGAAAACCACAAAGCCAGGAGCTCCAGGGATACTCCCCATGCAAAAGGCAGGCCAAGTTGAGCGTAGCACATCCAAATCCCCTCTCCCTCTTCGTCATTCTGCTCGGAACTCACCACAGCCCAATGCCCGATTACTGCCTCAGTCTAGGGTTAGGCTTAGGGCTAGGATTAGGGTTATGCTTAGGGTTAGGGTTCAGAAAACCACAAAGCCAGGAGCTCCAGGGGTACTCACCATGCAAAAGGCAGGCCAAGTTGAGCGTAGCACATCCAAATCCCCTCTCCCTCTTCGTCATTCTGCTCGGAACTCCCCACAGCCCAATGCCCGATTTCTGCCTCAGTCTAGGGTTCGGCTTAGGGCTAGGGTTAGGGTTATGCCTAGGGTTAGGGTTCACAAAACCACAAAGCCAGGAGCTCCAGGGATACTCCCCATGCAAAAGGCAGGCCAAGTTGAGCGTAGCACATCCAAATCCTTGCTCCCTCTTCGTCATTCTGCTCGGAACTCCCCACAGCCCAATGCCCGATTTCTGCCTCAGTCGACGGTTAGGCTTAGGGCTAGGGTTAGGGTTATGCCTAGGGTTAGGGTTCAGAAAACCACAAAGCCAGGAGCTCCAGGGATACTCCCCATGCAAAAGGCAGGCCAAGTTGAGCGTAGCACATCCAAATCCTTGCTCCCTCTTTGTCATTCTGCTCGGAACTCACCACAGCCCAATGCCCGATTACTGCCTCAGTCTAGGGTTAAGCTTAGGGCTAGGGTTAGGGTTATGGCTAGGGTTAGGGTTCACAAAACCACAAAGCCAGGAGCTCCAGGGATACTCACCATGCAAAAGGCAGGCCAAGTTGAGCGTAGCACATCCAAATCCTTGCTCCCTCTACGTCATTCTGCTCGGAACTCACCACAGCCCAATGCCCGATTACTGGCTCAGTCTAGGGTTAGGCTTAGGGCTAGGGTTAGGGTTATGCCTAGGGTTAGGGTCCACAAAACCACAAAGCCAGGAGCTCCAGGGATACTCACCATGCAAAAGGCAGGCCAAGTTGAGCGTAGCACATCCAAATCCCCGCTCCCTCTTCGTCATTCTGCTCGGAACTCACCACAGCCCAATGCCCGATTTCTGCCTCAGTCTAGGGTTAGGCTTAGGGCTAGGGTTAGGGTTATGCCTAGGGTTAGGGTTATGCCTAGGGTTAGGGTTCACAAAACCACAAAGCCAGGAGCTCCAGGGATACTCACCATGCAAAAGGCAGGCCAAGTTGAGCGTAGCACATCCAAATCCCCTCTCCCTCTTCGTCATTCTGCTCGGAACTCACCACAGCCCAATGCCCGATTTCTGCCTCAGTCTAGGGTTAGGCTTAGGGCTAGGGTTAGGGTTATGCCTAGGGTTAGGGTTCACAAAACCACAAAGCCAGGAGCTCCAGGGATACTCCCCATGCAAAAGGCAGGCCAAGTTGAGCGCAGCCAATCCAAATCCTTGCTCCCTCTTCGTCATTCTGCTCGGAACTCCCCACAGCCCAATGCCCGATTTCTGCCTCAGTCTAGGGTTAGGCTTAGGGCTAGGGTTAGGGTTATGCCTAGGGTTAGGGTTCAGAAAACCACAAAGCCAGGAGCTCCAGGGATACTCACCATGCAAAAGGCAGGCCAAGTTGAGCGTAGCACATCCAAATCCCCTCTCCCTCTTCGTCATTCTGCTCGGAACTTCCCACAGCCCAATGCCCGATTTCTGCCTCAGTCTACGGTTAAGCTTAGGGCTAGGGTTAGGGTTATGCCTAGGGTTAGGGTTCAGAAAACCACAAAGCCAGGAGCTCCAGGGATACTCCCCATGCAAAAGGCAGGCCAAGTTGAGCGTAGCACATCCAAATCCCCTCTCCCTCTTCGTCATTCTGCTCGGAACTCACCACAGCCCAATGCCCGATTTCTGCCTCAGTCTAGGGTTAGGCTTAGGGCTAGGATTAGGGTTATGCTTAGGGTTAGGGTTCAGAAAACCACAAAGCCAGGAGCTCCAGGGGTACTCACCATGCAAAAGGCAGGCCAAGTTGAGCGTAGCACATCCAAATCCCCTCTCCCTCTTCGTCATTCTGCTCGGAACTCCCCACAGCCCAATGCCCGATTTCTGCCTCAGTCTAGGGTTAGGCTTAGGGCTAGGGTTAGGGTTATGCCTAGGGTTAGGGTTCACAAAACCACAAAGCCAGGAGCTCCAGGGACACTCCCCATGCAAAAGGCAGGCCAAGTTGAGCATAGCACATCCAAATCCTTGCTCCCTCTTCATCATTCTGCTCGGAACTCACCACAGCCCCATGCCCGATTTCTGCCTCAGTCTAGGGTTAGGTTTAGGGCTAGGGTTAGGGTTATGCCTAGGGTTAGGGTTCACAAAACCACAAAGCCAGGAGCTCCAGGGATACTCCCCATGCAAAAGGCAGGCCAAGTTGAGCGTAGCACATCCAAATCCCCTCTCCCTCTTTGTCATTCTGCTCGGAACTCACCACAGCCCAATGCCCGATTTCTGCCTCAGTCTAGGGTTAGGCTTAGGGCTAGGGTTAAGGTTATGCCTAGGGTTAGGGTTATGCCTAGGGTTAGGGTTCACAAAACCACAAAGCCAGGAGCTCCAGGGATACTCACCATGCAAAAGGCAGGCCAAGTTGAGCGTAGCACATCCAAATCCCCTGTCCCTCTTCGTCATTCTGCTCGGAACTTACCACAGCCCAATGCCAGATTACTGGCTCAGTCTAGGGTTAGGCTTAGGGCTAGGGTTAGGGTTATGCCTAGGGTTAGGGTTCACAAAACCACAAAGCCAGGAGCTCCAGGGATACTCCCCATGCAAAAGGCAGGCCAAGTTGAGCGTAGCACATCCAAATCCCCTCTCCCTCTTCGTCATTCTGCTCGGAACTCACCACAGCCCAATGCCCGATTTCTGCCTCAGTCTAGGGTTAGGCTTAGGGCTAGGGTTAGGGTTATGCCTAGGGTTAGGGTTATGCCTAGGGTTAGGGTTCACAAAACCACAAAGCCAGGAGCTCCAGGGATACTCCCCATGCAAAAGGCAGGCCAAGTTGAGCGTAGCACATCCAAATCCCCTCTCCCTCTTCGTCATTCTGCTCGGAACTCACCACAGCCCAATGCCCGATTTCTGCCTCAGTCTAGGGTTAGGCTTAGGGCTAGGGTTAGGGTTATGCCTAGGGTTAGGGTTCACAAAACCACAAAGCCAGGAGCTCCAGGGATACTCACCATGCAAAAGGCAGGCCAAGTTGAGCGTAGCACATCCAAATCCCCTCTCCCTCTTCGTCATTCTGCTCGGAACTCCCCACAGCCCAATGCCCGATTTCTGCCTCAGTCTAGGGTTAGGCTTAGGGCTAGGGTTAGGGTTATGCCTAGGGTTAGGGTTCACAAAACCACAAAGCCAGGAGCTCCAGGGACACTCCCCATGCAAAAGGCAGGCCAAGTTGAGCATAGCACATCCAAATCCTTGCTCCCTCTTCATCATTCTGCTCGGAACTCACCACAGCCCCATGCCCGATTTCTGCCTCAGTCTAGGGTTAGGTTTAGGGCTAGGGTTAGGGTTATGCCTAGGGTTAGGGTTCACAAAACCACAAAGCCAGGAGCTCCAGGGATACTCCCCATGCAAAAGGCAGGCCAAGTTGAGCGTAGCACATCCAAATCCCCTCTCCCTCTTTGTCATTCTGCTCGGAACTCACCACAGCCCAATGCCCGATTTCTGCCTCAGTCTAGGGTTAGGCTTAGGGCTAGGGTTAAGGTTATGCCTAGGGTTAGGGTTATGCCTAGGGTTAGGGTTCACAAAACCACAAAGCCAGGAGCTCCAGGGATACTCACCATGCAAAAGGCAGGCCAAGTTGAGCGTAGCACATCCAAATCCCCTGTCCCTCTTCGTCATTCTGCTCGGAACTTACCACAGCCCAATGCCAGATTACTGGCTCAGTCTAGGGTTAGGCTTAGGGCTAGGGTTAGGGTTATGCCTAGGGTTAGGGTTCACAAAACCACAAAGCCAGGAGCTCCAGGGATACTCCCCATGCAAAAGGCAGGCCAAGTTGAGCGTAGCACATCCAAATCCCCTCTCCCTCTTCGTCATTCTGCTCGGAACTCACCACAGCCCAATGCCCGATTTCTGCCTCAGTCTAGGGTTAGGCTTAGGGCTAGGGTTAGGGTTATGCCTAGGGTTAGGGTTATGCCTAGGGTTAGGGTTCACAAAACCACAAAGCCAGGAGCTCCAGGGATACTCACCATGCAAAAGGCAGGCCAAGTTGAGCGTAGCACATCCAAATCCCCTCTCCCTCTTCGTCATTCTGCTCGGAACTCACCACAGCCCAATGCCCGATTTCTGCCTCAGTCTAGGGTTAGGCTTAGGGCTAGGGTTAGGGTTATGCCTAGGGTTAGGGTTCACAAAACCACAAAGCCAGGAGCTCCAGGGATACTCACCATGCAAAAGGCAGGCCAAGTTGAGCGTAGCACATCCAAATCCTTGCTCCCTCTTTGTCATTCTGCTCGGAACTCACCACAGCCCCATGCCCGATTTCTGCCTCAGTCTAGGGTTAGGCTTAGGGCTAGGGTTAGGGTTATGCCTAGGGTTAGGGTTCACAAAACCACAAAGCCAGGAGCTCCAGGGATACTCCCCATGCAAAAGGCAGGCCAAGTTGAGCGCAGCACATCCAAATCCTTGCTCCCTCTTCGTCATTCTGCTCGGAACTCCCCACAGCCCAATGCCCGATTTCTGCCTCAGTCTAGGGTTAGGCTTAGGGCTAGGGTTAGGGTTATGCCTAGGGTTAGGCTTCAGAAAACCACAAAGCCAGGAGCTCCAGGGATACTCCCCATGCAAAAGGCAGGCCAAGTTGAGCGTAGCACATCCAAATCCCCTCTCCCTCTTCGTCATTCTGCTCGGAACTTCCCACAGCCCAATGCCCGATTTCTGCCTCAGTCTACGGTTAAGCTTAGGGCTAGGGTTAGGGTTATGCCTAGGGTTAGGGTTCAGAAAACCACAAAGCCAGGAGCTCCAGGGATACTCCCCATGCAAAAGGCAGGCCAAGTTGAGCGTAGCACATCCAAATCCCCTCTCCCTCTTCGTCATTCTGCTCGGAACTCACCACAGCCCAATGCCCGATTACTGCCTCAGTCTAGGGTTAGGCTTAGGGCTAGGATTAGGGTTATGCTTAGGGTTAGGGTTCAGAAAACCACAAAGCCAGGAGCTCCAGGGGTACTCACCATGCAAAAGGCAGGCCAAGTTGAGCGTAGCACATCCAAATCCCCTCTCCCTCTTCGTCATTCTGCTCGGAACTCCCCACAGCCCAATGCCCGATTTCTGCCTCAGTCTAGGGTTCGGCTTAGGGCTAGGGTTAGGGTTATGCCTAGGGTTAGGGTTCACAAAACCACAAAGCCAGGAGCTCCAGGGACACTCCCCATGCAAAAGGCAGGCCAAGTTGAGCATAGCACATCCAAATCCTTGCTCCCTCTTCATCATTCTGCTCGGAACTCACCACAGCCCCATGCCCGATTTCTGCCTCAGTCTAGGGTTAGGTTTAGGGCTAGGGTTAGGGTTATGCCTAGGGTTAGGGTTCAGAAAACCACAAAGCCAGGAGCTCCAGGGATACTCCCCATGCAAAAGGCAGGCCAAGTTGAGCGTAGCACATCCAAATCCTTGCTCCCTCTTCGTCATTCTGCTCGGAACTCACCACAGCCCAATGCCCGATTTCTGCCTCAGTCTACGGTTAGGCTTAGGGCTAGGGTTAGGGTTATGCCTAGGGTTAGGGTTATGCCTAGGGTTAGGGTTCACAAAACCACAAAGCCAGGAGCTCCAGGGATACTCCCCATGCAAAAGGCAGGCCAAGTTGAGCGTAGCACATCCAAATCCCCTCTCCCTCTTCGTCATTCTGCTCGGAACTTACCACAGCCCAATGCCAGATTACTGCCTCAGTCTAGGGTTAGGCTTAGGGCTAGGGTTAGGGTTATGCCTAGGGTTAGGGTTCACAAAACCACAAAGCCAGGAGCTCCAGGGATACTCACCATGCAAAAGGCAGGCCAAGTTGAGCGTAGCACATCCAAATCCCCTCTCCCTCTTCGTCATTCTGCTCGGAACTCACCACAGCCCAATGCCCGATTTCTGCCTCAGTCTAGGGTTAGGCTTAGGGCTAGGGTTAGGGTTATGCCTAGGGTTAGGGTTCAGAAAACCACAAAGCCAGGAGCTCCAGGGATACTCACCATGCAAAAGGCAGGCCAAGTTGAGCGTAGCACATCCAAATCCCCTCTCCCTCTTCGTCATTCTGCTCGGAACTCACCACAGCCCAATGCCCGATTTCTGCCTCAGTCTAGGGTTAGGCTTAGGGCTAGGGTTAGGGTTATGCCTAGGGTTAGGGTTCACAAAACCACAAAGCCAGGAGCTCCAGGGATACTCACCATGCAAAAGGCAGGCCAAGTTGAGCGTAGCACATCCAAATCCTTGCTCCCTCTTTGTCATTCTGCTCGGAACTCACCACAGCCCCATGCCCGATTTCTGCCTCAGTCTAGGGTTAGGCTTAGGGCTAGGGTTAGGGTTATGCCTAGGGTTAGGGTTCACAAAACCACAAAGCCAGGAGCTCCAGGGATACTCCCCATGCAAAAGGCAGGCCAAGTTGAGCGCAGCCAATCCAAATCCTTGCTCCCTCTTCGTCATTCTGCTCGGAACTCCCCACAGCCCAATGCCCGATTTCTGCCTCAGTCTAGGGTTCGGCTTAGGGCTAGGGTTAGGGTTATGCCTAGGGTTAGGGTTCACAAAACCACAAAGCCAGGAGCTCCAGGGATACTCCCCATGCAAAAGGCAGGCCAAGTTGAGCGTAGCACATCCAAATCCCCTCTCCCTCTTCGTCATTCTGCTCGGAACTCACCACAGCCCAATGCCCGATTTCTGCCTCAGTCTAGGGTTAGGCTTAGGGCTAGGGTTAGGGTTATGCCTAGGGTTAGGGTTATGCCTAGGGTTAGGGTTCACAAAACCACAAAGCCAGGAGCTCCAGGGATACTCACCATGCAAAAGGCAGGCCAAGTTGAGCGTAGCACATCCAAATCCCCTCTCCCTCTTCGTCATTCTGCTCGGAACTTACCACAGCCCAATGCCAGATTACTGCCTCAGTCTAGGATTAGGCTTAGGGCTAGGGTTAGGGTTATGCCTAGGGTTAGGGTTCACAAAACCACAAAGCCAGGAGCTCCAGGGATACTCCCCATGCAAAAGGCAGGCCAAGTTGAGCGTAGCACATCCAAATCCCCTCTCCCTCTTCGTCATTCTGCTCGGAACTCACCACAGCCCAATGCCCGATTTCTGCCTCAGTCTAGGGTTAGGCTTAGGGCTAGGGTTAGGGTTATGCCTAGGGTTAGGGTTCACAAAACCACAAAGCCAGGAGCTCCAGGGATACTCACCATGCAAAAGGCAGGCCAAGTTGAGCGTAGCACATCCAAATCCTTGCTCCCTCTTTGTCATTCTGCTCGGAACTCACCACAGCCCCATGCCCGATTTCTGCCTCAGTCTAGGGTTAGGCTTAGGGCTAGGGTTAGGGCTATGCCTAGGGTTAGGCTTCACAAAACCACAAAGCCAGGAGCTCCAGGGATACTCCCCATGCAAAAGGCAGGCCAAGTTGAGCGCAGCCAATCCAAATCCTTGCTCCCTCTTCGTCATTCTGCTCGGAACTCCCCACAGCCCAATGCCCGATTTCTGCCTCAGTCTAGGGTTAGGCTTAGGGCTAGGGTTAGGGTTATGCCTAGGGTTAGGGTTCAGAAAACAACAAAGCCAGGAGCTCCAGGGATACTCACCATGCAAAAGGCAGGCCAAGTTGAGCGTAGCACATCCAAATCCCCTCTCCCTCTTCGTCATTCTGCTCGGAACTTCCCACAGCCCAATGCCCGATTTCTGCCTCAGTCTACGGTTAAGCTTAGGGCTAGGGTTAGGGTTATGCCTAGGGTTAGGGTTCAGAAAACCACAAAGCCAGGAGCTCCAGGGATACTCCCCATGCAAAAGGCAGGCCAAGTTGAGCGTAGCACATCCAAATCCCCTCTCCCTCTTCGTCATTCTGCTCGGAACTCACCACAGCCCAATGCCCGATTACTGCCTCAGTCTAGGGTTAGGCTTAGGGCTAGGATTAGGGTTATGCTTAGGGTTAGGGTTCAGAAAACCACAAAGCCAGGAGCTCCAGGGGTACTCACCATGCAAAAGGCAGGCCAAGTTGAGCGTAGCACATCCAAATCCCCTCTCCCTCTTCGTCATTCTGCTCGGAACTCCCCACAGCCCAATGCCCGATTTCTGCCTCAGTCTAGGGTTCGGCTTAGGGCTAGGGTTAGGGTTATGCCTAGGGTTAGGGTTCACAAAACCACAAAGCCAGGAGCTCCAGGGATACTCCCCATGCAAAAGGCAGGCCAAGTTGAGCGTAGCACATCCAAATCCTTGCTCCCTCTTCGTCATTCTGCTCGGAACTCCCCACAGCCCAATGCCCGATTTCTGCCTGAGTCGACGGTTAGGCTTAGGGCTAGGGTTAGGGTTATGCCTAGGGTTAGGGTTCAGAAAACCACAAAGCCAGGAGCTCCAGGGATACTCCCCATGCAAAAGGCAGGCCAAGTTGAGCGTAGCACATCCAAATCCTTGCTCTCTCTTTGTCATTCTGCTCGGAACTCACCACAGCCCAATGCCCGATTACTGCCTCAGTCTAGGGTTAAGCTTAGGGCTAGGGTTAGGGTTATGGCTAGGGTTAGGGTTCAGAAAACCACAAAGCCAGGAGCTCCAGGGATACTCACCATGCAAAAGGCAGGCCAAGTTGAGCGTAGCACATCCAAATCCTTGCTCCCTCTACGTCATTCTGCTCGGAACTCACCACAGCCCAATGCCCGATTACTGCCTCAGTCTAGGGTTAGGCTTAGGGCTAGGGTTAGGGTTATGCCTAGGGTTAGGGTCCACAAAACCACAAAGCCAGGAGCTCCAGGGATACTCACCATGCAAAAGGCAGGCCAAGTTGAGCGTAGCACATCCAAATCCCCGCTCCCTCTTCGTCATTCTGCTCGGAACTCACCACAGCCCAATGCCCGATTTCTGCCTCAGTCTAGGGTTAGGCTTAGGGCTAGGGTTAGGGTTATGCCTAGGGTTAGGGTTATGCCTAGGGTTAGGGTTCACAAAACCACAAAGCCAGGAGCTCCAGGGATACTCACCATGCAAAAGGCAGGCCAAGTTGAGCGTAGCACATCCAAATCCCCTCTCCCTCTTCGTCATTCTGCTCGGAACTCACCACAGCCCAATGCCCGATTTCTGCCTCAGTCTAGGGTTAGGCTTAGGGCTAGGGTTAGGGTTATGCCTAGGGTTAGGGTTCAGAAAACCACAAAGCCAGGAGCTCCAGGGATACTCACCATGCAAAAGGCAGGCCAAGTTGAGCGTAGCACATCCAAATCCTTGCTCCCTCTACGTCATTCTGCTCGGAACTCACCACAGCCCCATGCCCGATTTCTGCCTCAGTCTAGGGTTAGGCTTAGGGCTAGGGTTAGGGTTATGCCTAGGGTTAGGGTTCACAAAACCACAAAGCCAGGAGCTCCAGGGATACTCCCCATGCAAAAGGCAGGCCAAGTTGAGCGCAGCCAATCCAAATCCTTGCTCCCTCTTCGTCATTCTGCTCGGAACTCCCCACAGCCCAATGCCCGATTTCTGCCTCAGTCTAGGGTTAGGCTTAGGGCTAGGGTTAGGGTTATGCCTAGGGTTAGGGTTCAGAAAACCACAAAGCCAGGAGCTCCAGGGATACTCACCATGCAAAAGGCAGGCCAAGTTGAGCGTAGCACATCCAAATCCCCTCTCCCTCTTCGTCATTCTGCTCGGAACTTCCCACAGCCCAATGCCCGATTTCTGCCTCAGTCTACGGTTAAGCTTAGGGCTAGGGTTAGGGTTATGCCTAGGGTTAGGGTTCAGAAAACCACAAAGCCAGGAGCTCCAGGGATACTCCCCATGCAAAAGGCAGGCCAAGTTGAGCGTAGCACATCCAAATCCCCTCTCCCTCTTCGTCATTCTGCTCGGAACTCACCACAGCCCAATGCCCGATTTCTGCCTCAGTCTAGGGTTAGGCTTAGGGCTAGGATTAGGGTTATGCTTAGGGTTAGGGTTCAGAAAACCACAAAGCCAGGAGCTCCAGGGGTACTCACCATGCAAAAGGCAGGCCAAGTTGAGCGTAGCACATCCAAATCCCCTCTCCCTCTTCGTCATTCTGCTCGGAACTCCCCACAGCCCAATGCCCGATTTCTGCCTCAGTCTAGGGTTAGGCTTAGGGCTAGGGTTAGGGTTATGCCTAGGGTTAGGGTTCACAAAACCACAAAGCCAGGAGCTCCAGGGACACTCCCCATGCAAAAGGCAGGCCAAGTTGAGCATAGCACATCCAAATCCTTGCTCCCTCTTCATCATTCTGCTCGGAACTCACCACAGCCCCATGCCCGATTTCTGCCTCAGTCTAGGGTTAGGTTTAGGGCTAGGGTTAGGGTTATGCCTAGGGTTAGGGTTCACAAAACCACAAAGCCAGGAGCTCCAGGGATACTCCCCATGCAAAAGGCAGGCCAAGTTGAGCGTAGCACATCCAAATCCTTGCTCCCTCTTCGTCATTCTGCTCGGAACTCCCCACAGCCCAATGCCCGATTTCTGCCTCAGTCTAGGGTTAGGCTTAGGGCTAGGGTTAGGGTTATGCCTAGGGTTAGGGTTATGCCTAGGGTTAGGGTTCACAAAACCACAAAGCCAGGAGCTCCAGGGATACTCACCATGCAAAAGGCAGGCCAAGTTGAGCGTAGCACATCCAAATCCCCTCTCCCTCTTCGTCATTCTGCTCGGAACTTACCACAGCCCAATGCCAGATTACTGCCTCAGTCTAGGATTAGGCTTAGGGCTAGGGTTAGGGTTATGCCTAGGGTTAGGGTTCACAAAACCACAAAGCCAGGAGCTCCAGGGATACTCCCCATGCAAAAGGCAGGCCAAGTTGAGCGTAGCACATCCAAATCCCCTCTCCCTCTTCGTCATTCTGCTCGGAACTCACCACAGCCCAATGCCCGATTTCTGCCTCAGTCTAGGGTTAGGCTTAGGGCTAGGGTTAGGGTTATGCCTAGGGTTAGGGTTCAGAAAACCACAAAGCCAGGAGCTCCAGGGATACTCACCATGCAAAAGGCAGGCCAAGTTGAGCGTAGCACATCCAAATCCCCTCTCCCTCTTCGTCATTCTGCTCGGAACTCACCACAGCCCAATGCCCGATTTCTGCCTCAGTCTAGGGTTAGGCTTAGGGCTAGGGTTAGGGTTATGCCTAGGGTTAGGGTTCACAAAACCACAAAGCCAGGAGCTCCAGGGATACTCCCCATGCAAAAGGCAGGCCAAGTTGAGCGTAGCACATCCAAATCCTTGCTCCCTCTTTGTCATTCTGCTCGGAACTCACCACAGCCCCATGCCCGATTTCTGCCTCAGTCTAGGGTTAGGCTTAGGGCTAGGGTTAGGGTTATGCCTAGGGTTAGGGTTCACAAAACCACAAAGCCAGGAGCTCCAGGGATACTCCCCATGCAAAAGGCAGGCCAAGTTGAGCGCAGCCAATCCAAATCCTTGCTCCCTCTTCGTCATTCTGCTCGGAACTCCCCACAGCCCAATGCCCGATTTCTGCCTCAGTCTAGGGTTAGGCTTAGGGCTAGGGTTAGGGTTATGCCTAGGGTTAGGGTTCAGAAAACAACAAAGCCAGGAGCTCCAGGGATACTCACCATGCAAAAGGCAGGCCAAGTTGAGCGTAGCACATCCAAATCCCCTCTCCCTCTTCGTCATTCTGCTCGGAACTTCCCACAGCCCAATGCCCGATTTCTGCCTCAGTCTACGGTTAAGCTTAGGGCTAGGGTTAGGGTTATGCCTAGGGTTAGGGTTCAGAAAACAACAAAGCCAGGAGCTCCAGGGATACTCCCCATGCAAAAGGCAGGCCAAGTTGAGCGTAGCACATCCAAATCCCCTCTCCCTCTTTGTCATTCTGCTCGGAACTCACCACAGCCCAATGCCCGATTACTGCCTCAGTCTAGGGTTAGGCTTAGGGCTAGGATTAGGGTTATGCTTAGGGTTAGGGTTCAGAAAACCACAAAGCCAGGAGCTCCAGGGGTACTCACCATGCAAAAGGCAGGCCAAGTTGAGCGTAGCACATCCAAATCCCCTCTCCCTCTTCGTCATTCTGCTCGGAACTCCCCACAGCCCAATGCCCGATTTCTGCCTCAGTCTAGGGTTCGGCTTAGGGCTAGGGTTAGGGTTATGCCTAGGGTTAGGGTTCACAAAACCACAAAGCCAGGAGCTCCAGGGATACTCACCATGCAAAAGGCAGGCCAAGTTGAGCGTAGCACATCCAAATCCTTGCTCCCTCTTCGTCATTCTGCTCGGAACTCCCCACAGCCCAATGCCCGATTTCTGCCTCAGTCGACGGTTAGGCTTAGGGCTAGGGTTAGGGTTATGCCTAGGGTTAGGGTTCAGAAAACCACAAAGCCAGGAGCTCCAGGGATACTCCCCATGCAAAAGGCAGGCCAAGTTGAGCGTAGCACATCCAAATCCTTGCTCCCTCTTTGTCATTCTGCTCGGAACTCACCACAGCCCAATGCCCGATTACTGCCTCAGTCTAGGGTTAAGCTTAGGGCTAGGGTTAGGGTTATGGCTAGGGTTAGGGTTCAGAAAACCACAAAGCCAGGAGCTCCAGGGATACTCACCATGCAAAAGGCAGGCCAAGTTGAGCGTAGCACATCCAAATCCTTGCTCCCTCTACGTCATTCTGCTCGGAACTCACCACAGCCCAATGCCCGATTACTGGCTCAGTCTAGGGTTAGGCTTAGGGCTAGGGTTAGGGTTATGCCTAGGGTTAGGGTTCACAAAACCACAAAGCCAGGAGCTCCAGGGATACTCACCATGCAAAAGGCAGGCCAAGTTGAGCGTAGCACATCCAAATCCCCGCTCCCTCTTCGTCATTCTGCTCGGAACTCACCACAGCCCAATGCCCGATTTCTGCCTCAGTCTAGGGTTAGGCTTAGGGCTAGGGTTAGGGTTATGCCTAGGGTTAGGGTTATGCCTAGGGTTAGGGTTCACAAAACCACAAAGCCAGGAGCTCCAGGGATACTCCCCATGCAAAAGGCAGGCCAAGTTGAGCGCAGCCAATCCAAATCCTTGCTCCCTCTTCGTCATTCTGCTCGGAACTCCCCACAGCCCAATGCCCGATTTCTGCCTCAGTCTAGGGTTAGGCTTAGGGCTAGGGTTAGGGTTATGCCTAGGGTTAGGGTTCAGAAAACAACAAAGCCAGGAGCTCCAGGGA
This sequence comes from Coloeus monedula, assembly GCF_965178545.1. Lineage (NCBI taxonomy): Eukaryota > Metazoa > Chordata > Aves > Passeriformes > Corvidae > Coloeus > Coloeus monedula. Next base: position 256,227 of record NW_028120717.1, on the reverse strand, counting down.
TACTCACCATGCAAAAGGCAGGCCAAGTTGAGCGTAGCACATCCAAATCCCCTCTCCCTCTTCGTCATTCTGCTCGGAACTTCCCACAGCCCAATGCCCGATTTCTGCCTCAGTCTACGGTTAAGCTTAGGGCTAGGGTTAGGGTTATGCCTAGGGTTAGGGTTCACAAAACCACAAAGCCAGGAGCTCCAGGGATACTCCCCATGCAAAAGGCAGGCCAAGTTGAGCGTAGCACATCCAAATCCCCTCTCCCTCTTCGTCATTCTGCTCGGAACTCCCCACAGCCCAATGCCCGATTTCTGCCTCAGTCTAGGGTTAGGCTTAGGGCTAGGATTAGGGTTATGCTTAGGGTTAGGGTTCAGAAAACCACAAAGCCAGGAGCTCCAGGGGTACTCACCATGCAAAAGGCAGGCCAAGTTGAGCGTAGCACATCCAAATCCCCTCTCCCTCTTCGTCATTCTGCTCGGAACTCCCCACAGCCCAATGCCCGATTTCTGCCTCAGTCTAGGGTTCGGCTTAGGGCTAGGGTTAGGGTTATGCCTAGGGTTAGGGTTCACAAAACCACAAAGCCAGGAGCTCCAGGGACACTCCCCATGCAAAAGGCAGGCCAAGTTGAGCATAGCACATCCAAATCCTTGCTCCCTCTTCATCATTCTGCTCGGAACTCACCACAGCCCCATGCCCGATTTCTGCCTCAGTCTAGGGTTAGGTTTAGGGCTAGGGTTAGGGTTATGCCTAGGGTTAGGGTTCACAAAACCACAAAGCCAGGAGCTCCAGGGATACTCCCCATGCAAAAGGCAGGCCAAGTTGAGCGTAGCACATCCAAATCCCCTCTCCCTCTTCGTCATTCTGCTCGGAACTCCCCACAGCCCAATGCCCGATTTCTGCCTCAGTCTACGGTTAGGCTTAGGGCTAGGGTTAGGGTTATGCCTAGGGTTAGGGTTCACAAAACCACAAAGCCAGGAGCTCCAGGGATACTCCCCATGCAAAAGGCAGGCCAAGTTGAGCGTAGCACATCCAAATCCCCTCTCCCTCTTCGTCATTCTGCTCGGAACTCACCACAGCCCAATGCCCGATTTCTGCCTCAGTCTAGGGTTCGGCTTAGGGCTAGGGTTAGGGTTATGCCTAGGGTTAGGGTTATGCCTAGGGTTAGGGTTCACAAAACCACAAAGCCAGGAGCTCCAGGGATACTCACCATGCAAAAGGCAGGCCAAGTTGAGCGTAGCACATCCAAATCCCCTCTCCCTCTTCGTCATTCTGCTCGGAACTCACCACAGCCCAATGCCCGATTACTGCCTCAGTCTAGGGTTAGGCTTAGGGCTAGGGTTAGGGTTATGCCTAGGGTTAGGGTTCACAAAACCACAAAGCCAGGAGCTCCAGGGATACTCCCCATGCAAAAGGCAGGCCAAGTTGAGCGCAGCCAATCCAAATCCTTGCTCCCTCTTCGTCATTCTGCTCGGAACTCCCCACAGCCCAATGCCCGATTTCTGCCTCAGTCTAGGGTTAGGCTTAGGGCTAGGGTTAGGGTTATGCCTAGGGTTAGGGTTCAGAAAACAACAAAGCCAGGAGCTCCAGGGATGCTCACCATGCAAAAGGCAGGCCAAGTTGAGCGTAGCACATCCAAATCCTTGCTCCCTCTTCGTCATTCTGCTCGGAACTCCCCACAGCCCCATGCCCGATTTCTGCCTCAGTCTAGGGTTAGGTTTAGGGCTAGGGTTAGGGTTATGCCTAGGGTTAGGGTTCACAAAACCACAAAGCCAGGAGCTCCAGGGACACTGATCATGCGAAAGGCAGGGCAAGTTAAGCACGGCACATCCAAAACCTTGCTCCCTCTTCTTCTTTCTGCAAGGGTTAGGGTTAGGGGCTCGGGTTAGTGTTAGGGGTTAGGGTTAGGGGTAGGGTTAGGGTTAGGGTTTTGACTAGGGTTAGGATTGAGAAAACGACAAAGCCAGGGGACCCAGGCACACTAAGCATGCAAAAGGCAGGCCAAGTTGAGCGTAGCACATCCAAATCCCCTCTCCCTCTTCGTCATTCTGCTCGGAATTCACCACAGCCCAATGCCCGATTACTGCCTCAGTCTAGGGTTAGGCTTAGCGCTAGGGTTAGGGTTATGCCTAGGGTTAGGGTTCAGAAAACCACAAAGCCAGGAGCTCCAGGGATACTCCCCATGCAAAAGGCAGGCCAAGTTGAGCGTAGCACATCCAAATCCTTGCTCCCTCTTTGTCATTCTGCTCGGAACTCACCACAGCCCAATGCCCGATTTCTGCCTCAGTCTAGGGTTAGGCTTAGGGCTAGGGTTAGGGTTATGCCTAGGGTTAGGGTTCAGAAAACCACAAAGCCAGGAGCTCCAGGGATACTCCCCATGCAAAAGGCAGGCCAAGTTGAGCGTAGCACATCCAAATCCCCTCTCCCTCTTCGTCATTCTGCTCGGAACTCCCCACAGCCCAATGCCCGATTACTGCCTCAGTCTAGGGTTAGGCTTAGGGCTAGGGTTAGGGTTATGCCTAGGGTTAGGGTTCACAAAACCACAAAGCCAGGAGCTCCAGGGATACTCACCATGCAAAAGGCAGGCCAAGTTGAGCGTAGCACATCCAAATCCTTGCTCCCTCTTCTTCATTCTGCTCGGAACTCACCACGGCCCAATGCCCAATATCTGCCTCAGTCTAGGGTTAGGCTTAGGGCTAGGGTTAGGGTTATGCCTAGGGTTAGGGTTCACAAAACCACAAAGCCAGGAGCTCCAGGGATACTCACCATGCAAAAGGCAGGCCAAGTTGAGCGTAGCACATCCAAATCCCCTCTCCCTCTTCGTCATTCTGCTCGGAACTCACCACAGAACAATGCCCGATTACTGCCTCAGTCTAGGGTTAGGCTTAGGGCTAGGGTTAGGGTTATGCCTAGGGTTAGGGTTCAGAAAACCACAAAGCCAGGAGCTCCAGGGATACTCCCCATGCAAAAGGCAGGCCAAGTTGAGCGTAGCACATCCAAATCCTTGCTCCCTCTTTGTCATTCTGCTCAGAACTTCCCACAGCCCAATGCCCGATTACTGCCTCAGTCTAGGGTTAGGCTTAGGGCTAGGGTTAGGGTTATGCCTAGGGTTAGGGTTCAGAAAACCACAAAGCCAGGAGCTCCAGGGATACTCCCCATGCAAAAGGCAGGCCAAGTTGAGCGTAGCACATCCAAATCCCCTCTCCCTCTTCATCATTCTGCTCGGAACTCACCACAGCCCAATGCCCGATATCTGCCTCAGTCTAGGGTTAGGCTTAGGGCTAGGGTTAGGGTTATGCCTAGGGTTAGGGTTCACAAAACCACAAAGCCAGGAGCTCCAGGGATACTCACCATGCAAAAGGCAGGCCAAGTTGAGCGTAGCACATCCAAATCCCCTCTCCCTCTTCGTCATTCTGCTCGGAACTCCCCACAGCCCAATGCCCGATTTCTGCCTCAGTCTAGGGTTAGGCTTAGGGCTAGGGTTAGGGTTATGCCTAGGGTTAGGGTTCACAAAACCACAAAGCCAGGAGCTCCAGAGATACTCCCCATGCAAAAGGCAGGCCAAGTTGAGCGTAGCACATCCAAATCCCCTCTCCCTCTTCATCATTCTGCTCGGAACTCACCACAGCCCCATGCCCGATTTCTGCCTCAGTCTAGGGTTAGGTTTAGGGCTAGGGTTAGGGTTATGCCTAGGGTTAGGGTTCAGAAAACCACAAAGCCAGGAGCTCCAGGGATACTCCCCATGCAAAAGGCAGGCCAAGTTGAGCGTAGCACATCCAAATCCTTGCTCCCTCTTCGTCATTCTGCTCGGAACTCCCCACAGCCCAATGCCCGATTTCTGCCTCAGTCTAGGGTTAGGCTTAGGGCTAGGGTTAGGGTTATGCCTAGGGTTAGGGTTCACAAAACCACAAAGCCAGGAGCTCCAGGGACACTGATCATGCGAAAGGCAGGGCAAGTTAAGCACGGCACATCCAAAACCTTGCTCCCTCTTCTTCTTTCTGCAAGGGTTAGGGTTAGGGGCTCGGGTTAGTGTTAGGGGTTAGGGTTAGGGGTAGGGTTAGGGTTAGGGTTTTGACTAGGGTTAGGATTGAGAAAACGACAAAGCCAGGGGACCCAGGCACACTAAGCATGCAAAAGGCAGGCCAAGTTGAGCGTAGCACATCCAAATCCCCTCTCCCTCTTCGTCATTCTGCTCGGAATTCACCACAGCCCAATGCCCGATTACTGCCTCAGTCTAGGGTTAGGCTTAGCGCTAGGGTTAGGGTTATGCCTAGGGTTAGGGTTCAGAAAACCACAAAGCCAGGAGCTCCAGGGATACTCACCATGCAAAAGGCAGGCCAAGTTGAGCGTAGCACATCCAAATCCTTGCTCCCTCTTTGTCATTCTGCTCGGAACTCACCACAGCCCAATGCCCGATTTCTGCCTCAGTCTAGGGTTAGGCTTAGGGCTAGGGTTAGGGTTATGCCTAGGGTTAGGGTTCACAAAACCACAAAGCCAGGAGCTCCAGGGATACTCCCCATGCAAAAGGCAGGCCAAGTTGAGCGTAGCACATCCAAATCCCCTCTCCCTCTTCGTCATTCTGCTCGGAACTCCCCACAGCCCAATGCCCGATTACTGGCTCAGTCTAGGGTTAGGCTTAGGGCTAGGGTTAGGGTTATGCCTAGGGTTAGGGTTCACAAAACCACAAAGCCAGGAGCTCCAGGGATACTCACCATGCAAAAGGCAGGCCAAGTTGAGTGTAGCACATCCAAATCCTTGCTCCCTCTTCTTCATTCTGCTCGGAACTCACCACGGCCCAATGCCCAATATCTGCCTCAGTCTAGGGTTAGGCTTAGGGCTAGGGTTAGGGTTATGCCTAGGGTTATGGTTCACAAAACCACAAAGCCAGGAGCTCCAGGGATACTCACCATGCAAAAGGCAGGCCAAGTTGAGCGTAGCACATCCAAATCCCCTCTCCCTCTTCGTCATTCTGCTCGGAACTCACCACAGCCCAATGCCCGATTACTGCCTCAGTCTAGGGTTAGGCTTAGGGCTAGGGTTAGGGTTATGCCTAGGGTTAGGGTTCACAAAACCACAAAGCCAGGAGCTCCAGGGATACTCACCATGCAAAAGGCAGGCCAAGTTGAGCGTAGCACATCCAAATCATTGCTCCCTCTTTGTCATTCTGCTCGGAACTCACCACAGCCCCATGCTCGATTTCTGCCTCAGTCTAGGGTTAGGCTTAGGGCTAGGGTTAGGGTTATGCCTAGGGTTAGGGTTCAGAAAACCACAAAGCCAGGAGCTCCAGGGATACTCACCATGCAAAAGGCAGGCCAAGTTGAGCGCAGCCAATCCAAATCCTTGCTCCCTCTTCGTCATTCTGCTCGGAACTCCCCACAGCCCAATGCCCGATTTCTGCCTCAGTCTAGGGTTAGGCTTAGGGCTAGGGTTAGGGTTATGCCTAGGGTTAGGGTTCAGAAAACCACAAAGCCAGGAGCTCCAGGGATACTCCCCATGCAAAAGGCAGGCCAAGTTGAGCGCAGCCAATCCAAATCCTTGCTCCCTCTTCGTCATTCTGCTCGGAACTCCCCACAGCCCAATGCCCGATTTCTGCCTCAGTCTAGGGTTAGGCTTAGGGCTAGGGTTAGGGTTATGCCTAGGGTTAGGGTTCACAAAACCACAAAGCCAGGAGCTCCAGGGATACTCACCATGCAAAAGGCAGGCCAAGTTGAGCGTAGCACATCCAAATCCCCTCTCCCTCTTTGTCATTCTCCTCGGAACTCCCCACAGCCCAATGCCCGATTACTGGCTCAGTCTAGGGTTAGGCTTAGGGCTAGGGTTAGGGTTATGCCTAGGGTTAGGGTTCACAAAACCACAAAGCCAGGAGCTCCAGGGGTACTCACCATGCAAAAGGCAGGCCAAGTTGAGCGTAGCACATCCAAATCCTTGCTCCCTCTTTGTCATTCTGCTCAGAACTTCCCACAGCCCAATGCCAGATTACTGGCTCAGTCTAGGGTTAGGCTTAGGGCTAGGGTTAGGGTTATGCCTAGGGTTTGGGTTCACAAAACCACAAAGCCAGGAGCTCCAGGGACACTGATCATGCGAAAGGCAGGCCAAGTTAAGCACGGCACATCCAAAACCTTGCTCCCTCTTCTTCTTTCTGCAAGGGTTAGGGTTAGGGGCTCGGGTTAGTGTTAGGGGTTAGGGTTAGGGGTAGGGTTAGGGTTAGGGTTTTGACTAGGGTTAGGATTGAGAAAACCACAAAGCCAGGGGACCCAGGCACACTAAGCATGCAAAAGGCAGGCCAAGTTGAGCGTAGCACATCCAAATCCCCTCTCCCTCTTCATCATTCTGCTCGGAACTCACCACAGCCCAATGCCCGATTTCTGCCTCAGTCTAGGGTTAGGCTTAGGGCTAGGGTTAGGGTTATGCCTAGGGTTAGGGTTCAGAAAACCACAAAGCCAGGAGCTCCAGGGATACTCACCATGCAAAAGGCAGGCCAAGTTGAGCGTAGCACATCCAAATCCTTGCTCCCTCTTTGTCATTATGCTTGGAACTCACCACAGCCCAATGCCCGATTACTGCCTCAGTCTAGGGTTAGGCTTAGGGCTAGGGTTAGGGTTATGCCTAGGGTTAGGGTTCAGAAAACCACAAAGCCAGGAGCTCCAGGGATACTCACCATGCAAAAGGCAGGCCCAGTTGAGCGTAGCACATCCAAATCCCCTCTCCCTCTTCGTCATTCTGCTCCGAACTCACCACAGCCCAATGCCCGATTACTGCCTCAGTCTAGGGTTAGGCTTAGGGCTAGGGTTAGGGTTATGCCTAGGGTTAGGGTTCACAAAACCACAAAGCCAGGAGCTCCAGGGATACTCACCATGCAAAAGGCAGGCCAAGTTGAGCGTAGCACATCCAAATCCCCTCTCCCTCTTCGTCATTCTGCTCGGAACTCACCACAGCCCAATGCCCGATTACTGCCTCAGTCTAGGGTTAGGCTTAGGGCTAGGGTTAGGGTTATGCCTAGGGTTAGGGTTCACAAAACCACAAAGCCAGGAGCTCCAGGGATACTCACCATGCAAAAGGCAGGCCAAGTTGAGCGTAGCACATCCAAATCCCCTCTCCCTCTTTGTCATTCTCCTCGGAACTCCCCACAGCCCAATGCCCGATTACTGGCTCAGTCTAGGGTTAGGCTTAGGGCTAGGGTTAGGGTTATGCCTAGGGTTAGGGTTCAGAAAACCACAAAGCCAGGAGCTCCAGGGATACTCCCCATGCAAAAGGCAGGCCAAGTTGAGCGTAGCACATCCAAATCCTTGCTCCCTCTTTGTCATTCTGCTCAGAACTTCCCACAGCCCAATGCCAGATTACTGGCTCAGTCTAGGGTTAGGCTTAGGGCTAGGGTTAGGGTTATGCCTAGGGTTAGGGTTGAGAAAACCACAAAGCCAGGAGCTCCAGGGACACTGATCATGCGAAAGGCAGGCCAAGTTAAGCACGGCACATCCAAAACCTTGCTCCCTCTTCTTCTTTCTGCAAGGGTTAGGGTTAGGGGCTCGGGTTAGTGTTAGGGGTTAGGGTTAGGGGTAGGGTTAGGGTTAGGGTTTTGACTAGGGTTAGGATTGAGAAAACGACAAAGCCAGGGGACCCAGGCACACTAAGCATGCAAAAGGCAGGCCAAGTTGAGCGTAGCACATCCAAATCCCCTCTCCCTCTTCGTCATTCTGCTCGGAATTCACCACAGCCCAATGCCCGATTTCTGCCTCAGTCTAGGGTTAGGCTTAGGGCTAGGGTTAGGGTTATGCCTAGGGTTAGGGTTCACAAAACCACAAAGCCAGGAGCTCCAGGGATACTCACCATGCAAAAGGCAGGCCAAGTTGAGTGTAGCACATCCAAATCCTTGCTCCCTCTTCTTCATTCTGCTCGGAACTCACCACGGCCCAATGCCCGATATCTGCCTCAGTCTAGGGTTAGGCTTAGGGCTAGGGTTAGGGTTATGCCTAGGGTTAGGGTTCACAAAACCACAAAGCCAGGAGCTCCAGGGATACTCCCCATGCAAAAGGCAGGCCAAGTTGAGCGCAGCCAATCCAAATCCTTGCTCCCTCTTCGTCATTCTGCTCGGAACTCCCCACAGCCCAATGCCCGATTTCTGCCTCAGTCTAGGGTTAGGCTTAGGGCTAGGGTTAGGGTTATGCCTAGGGTTAGGGTTCAGAAAACCACAAAGCCAGGAGCTCCAGGGATACTCCCCATGCAAAAGGCAGGCCAAGTGGAGCGCAGCCAATCCAAATCCTTGCTCCCTCTTCGTCATTCTGCTCGGAACTCCCCACAGCCCAATGCCCGATTTCTGCCTCAGTCTAGGGTTAGGCTTAGGGCTAGGGTTAGGGTTATGCCTAGGGTTAGGGTTCAGAAAACCACAAAGCCAGGAGCTCCAGGGATACTCCCCATGCAAAAGGCAGGCCAAGTTGAGCGTAGCACATCCAAATCCTTGCTCCCTCTTTGTCATTCTGCTCAGAACTTCCCACAGCCCAATGCCAGATTACTGGCTCAGTCTAGGGTTAGGCTTAGGTCTAGGGTTAGGGTTATGCCTAGGGTTAGGGTTCACAAAACCACAAAGCCAGGAGCTCCAGGGACACTGATCATGCGAAAGGCAGGCCAAGTTAAGCACGGCACATCCAAAACCTTGCTCCCTCTTCTTCTTTCTGCAAGGGTTAGGGTTAGGGGCTCGGGTTAGTGTTAGGGGTTAGGGTTAGGGGTAGGGTTAGGGTTAGGGTTATGCCTAGGGTTAGGATTGAGAAAACGACAAAGCCAGGGGACCCAGGCACACTAAGCATGCAAAAGGCAGGCCAAGTTGAGCGTAGCACATCCAAATCCCCTCTCCCTCTTCGTCATTCTGCTCGGAATTCACCACAGCCCAATGCCCGATTTCTGCCTCAGTCTAGGGTTAGGCTTAGGGCTAGGGTTAGGGTTATGCCTAGGGTTAGGGTTCAGAAAACCACAAAGCCAGGAGCTCCAGGGATACTCACCATGCAAAAGGCAGGCCAAGTTGAGTGTAGCACATCCAAATCCTTGCTCCCTCTTCTTCATTCTGCTCGGAACTCACCACGGCCCAATGCCCGATATCTGCCTCAGTCTAGGGTTAGGCTTAGGGCTAGGGTTAGGGTTATGCCTAGGGTTAGGGTTCACAAAACCACAAAGCCAGGAGCTCCAGGGATACTCACCATGCAAAAGGCAGGCCAAGTTGAGCGTAGCACATCCAAATCCCCTCTCCCTCTTCGTCATTCTGCTCGGAACTCACCACAGCCCAATGCCCGATTTCTGCCTCAGTCTAGGGTTAGGCTTAGGGCTAGGGTTAGGGTTATGCCTAGGGTTAGGGTTCACAAAACCACAAAGCCAGGAGCTCCAGGGATACTCACCATGCAAAAGGCAGGCCAAGTTGAGTGTAGCACATCCAAATCCTTGCTCCCTCTTCTTCATTCTGCTCGGAACTCACCACGGCCCAATGCCCGATATCTGCCTCAGTCTAGGGTTAGGCTTAGGGCTAGGGTTAGGGTTATGCCTAGGGTTAGGGTTCACAAAACCACAAAGCCAGGAGCTCCAGGGATACTCACCATGCAAAAGGCAGGCCAAGTTGAGCGTAGCACATCCAAATCCCCTCTCCCTCTTCGTCATTCTGCTCGGAACTCACCACAGCCCAATGCCCGATTACTGCCTCAGTCTAGGGTTAGGCTTAGGGCTAGGGTTAGGGTTATGCCTAGGGTTAGGGTTCACAAAACCACAAAGCCAGGAGCTCCAGGGATACTCACCATGCAAAAGGCAGGCCAAGTTGAGCGTAGCACATCCAAATCATTGCTCCCTCTTTGTCATTCTGCTCGGAACTCACCACAGCCCCATGCTCGATTTCTGCCTCAGTCTAGGGTTAGGCTTAGGGCTAGGGTTAGGGTTATGCCTAGGGTTAGGGTTCAGAAAACCACAAAGCCAGGAGCTCCAGGGATACTCACCATGCAAAAGGCAGGCCAAGTTGAGCGCAGCCAATCCAAATCCTTGCTCCCTCTTCGTCATTCTGCTCGGAACTCCCCACAGCCCAATGCCCGATTTCTGCCTCAGTCTAGGGTTAGGCTTAGGGCTAGGGTTAGGGTTATGCCTAGGGTTAGGGTTCAGAAAACCACAAAGCCAGGAGCTCCAGGGATACTCCCCATGCAAAAGGCAGGCCAAGTTGAGCGCAGCCAATCCAAATCCTTGCTCCCTCTTCGTCATTCTGCTCGGAACTCCCCACAGCCCAATGCCCGATTTCTGCCTCAGTCTAGGGTTAGGCTTAGGGCTAGGGTTAGGGTTATGCCTAGGGTTAGGGTTCACAAAACCACAAAGCCAGGAGCTCCAGGGATACTCACCATGCAAAAGGCAGGCCAAGTTGAGCGTAGCACATCCAAATCCCCTCTCCCTCTTTGTCATTCTCCTCGGAACTCCCCACAGCCCAATGCCCGATTACTGGCTCAGTCTAGGGTTAGGCTTAGGGCTAGGGTTAGGGTTATGCCTAGGGTTAGGGTTCACAAAACCACAAAGCCAGGAGCTCCAGGGGTACTCACCATGCAAAAGGCAGGCCAAGTTGAGCGTAGCACATCCAAATCCTTGCTCCCTCTTTGTCATTCTGCTCAGAACTTCCCACAGCCCAATGCCAGATTACTGGCTCAGTCTAGGGTTAGGCTTAGGGCTAGGGTTAGGGTTATGCCTAGGGTTTGGGTTCACAAAACCACAAAGCCAGGAGCTCCAGGGACACTGATCATGCGAAAGGCAGGCCAAGTTAAGCACGGCACATCCAAAACCTTGCTCCCTCTTCTTCTTTCTGCAAGGGTTAGGGTTAGGGGCTCGGGTTAGTGTTAGGGGTTAGGGTTAGGGGTAGGGTTAGGGTTAGGGTTTTGACTAGGGTTAGGATTGAGAAAACCACAAAGCCAGGGGACCCAGGCACACTAAGCATGCAAAAGGCAGGCCAAGTTGAGCGTAGCACATCCAAATCCCCTCTCCCTCTTCATCATTCTGCTCGGAACTCACCACAGCCCAATGCCCGATTTCTGCCTCAGTCTAGGGTTAGGCTTAGGGCTAGGGTTAGGGTTATGCCTAGGGTTAGGGTTCAGAAAACCACAAAGCCAGGAGCTCCAGGGATACTCACCATGCAAAAGGCAGGCCAAGTTGAGCGTAGCACATCCAAATCCTTGCTCCCTCTTTGTCATTATGCTTGGAACTCACCACAGCCCAATGCCCGATTACTGCCTCAGTCTAGGGTTAGGCTTAGGGCTAGGGTTAGGGTTATGCCTAGGGTTAGGGTTCAGAAAACCACAAAGCCAGGAGCTCCAGGGATACTCACCATGCAAAAGGCAGGCCCAGTTGAGCGTAGCACATCCAAATCCCCTCTCCCTCTTCGTCATTCTGCTCGGAACTCACCACAGCCCAATGCCCGATTACTGCCTCAGTCTAGGGTTAGGCTTAGGGCTAGGGTTAGGGTTATGCCTAGGGTTAGGGTTCACAAAACCACAAAGCCAGGAGCTCCAGGGATACTCACCATGCAAAAGGCAGGCCAAGTTGAGCGTAGCACATCCAAATCCCCTCTCCCTCTTCGTCATTCTGCTCGGAACTCACCACAGCCCAATGCCCGATTACTGCCTCAGTCTAGGGTTAGGCTTAGGGCTAGGGTTAGGGTTATGCCTAGGGTTAGGGTTCACAAAACCACAAAGCCAGGAGCTCCAGGGATACTCACCATGCAAAAGGCAGGCCAAGTTGCGCGTAGCACATCCAAATCCCCTCTCCCTCTTTGTCATTCTCCTCGGAACTCCCCACAGCCCAATGCCCGATTACTGGCTCAGTCTAGGGTTAGGCTTAGGGCTAGGGTTAGGGTTATGCCTAGGGTTAGGGTTCAGAAAACCACAAAGCCAGGAGCTCCAGGGATACTCCCCATGCAAAAGGCAGGCCAAGTTGAGCGTAGCACATCCAAATCCTTGCTCCCTCTTTGTCATTCTGCTCAGAACTTCCCACAGCCCAATGCCAGATTACTGGCTCAGTCTAGGGTTAGGCTTAGGGCTAGGGTTAGGGTTATGCCTAGGGTTAGGGTTGAGAAAACCACAAAGCCAGGAGCTCCAGGGACACTGATCATGCGAAAGGCAGGCCAAGTTAAGCACGGCACATCCAAAACCTTGCTCCCTCTTCTTCTTTCTGCAAGGGTTAGGGTTAGGGGCTCGGGTTAGTGTTAGGGGTTAGGGTTAGGGGTAGGGTTAGGGTTAGGGTTTTGACTAGGGTTAGGATTGAGAAAACGACAAAGCCAGGGGACCCAGGCACACTAAGCATGCAAAAGGCAGGCCAAGTTGAGCGTAGCACATCCAAATCCCCTCTCCCTCTTCGTCATTCTGCTCGGAATTCACCACAGCCCAATGCCCGATTTCTGCCTCAGTCTAGGGTTAGGCTTAGGGCTAGGGTTAGGGTTATGCCTAGGGTTAGGGTTCACAAAACCACAAAGCCAGGAGCTCCAGGGATACTCACCATGCAAAAGGCAGGCCAAGTTGAGTGTAGCACATCCAAATCCTTGCTCCCTCTTCTTCATTCTGCTCGGAACTCACCACGGCCCAATGCCCGATATCTGCCTCAGTCTAGGGTTAGGCTTAGGGCTAGGGTTAGGGTTATGCCTAGGGTTAGGGTTCACAAAACCACAAAGCCAGGAGCTCCAGGGATACTCCCCATGCAAAAGGCAGGCCAAGTTGAGCGCAGCCAATCCAAATCCTTGCTCCCTCTTCGTCATTCTGCTCGGAACTCCCCACAGCCCAATGCCCGATTTCTGCCTCAGTCTAGGGTTAGGCTTAGGGCTAGGGTTAGGGTTATGCCTAGGGTTAGGGTTCAGAAAACCACAAAGCCAGGAGCTCCAGGGATACTCCCCATGCAAAAGGCAGGCCAAGTGAAGCGCAGCCAATCCAAATCCTTGCTCCCTCTTCGTCATTCTGCTCGGAACTCCCCACAGCCCAATGCCCGATTTCTGCCTCAGTCTAGGGTTAGGCTTAGGGCTAGGGTTAGGGTTATGCCTAGGGTTAGGGTTCAGAAAACCACAAAGCCAGGAGCTCCAGGGATACTCCCCATGCAAAAGGCAGGCCAAGTTGAGCGTAGCACATCCAAATCCTTGCTCCCTCTTTGTCATTCTGCTCAGAACTTCCCACAGCCCAATGCCAGATTACTGGCTCAGTCTAGGGTTAGGCTTAGGTCTAGGGTTAGGGTTATGCCTAGGGTTAGGGTTCACAAAACCACAAAGCCAGGAGCTCCAGGGACACTGATCATGCGAAAGGCAGGCCAAGTTAAGCACGGCACATCCAAAACCTTGCTCCCTCTTCTTCTTTCTGCAAGGGTTAGGGTTAGGGGCTCGGGTTAGTGTTAGGGGTTAGGGTTAGGGGTAGGGTTAGGGTTAGGGTTATGCCTAGGGTTAGGATTGAGAAAACGACAAAGCCAGGGGACCCAGGCACACTAAGCATGCAAAAGGCAGGCCAAGTTGAGCGTAGCACATCCAAATCCCCTCTCCCTCTTCGTCATTCTGCTCGGAATTCACCACAGCCCAATGCCCGATTTCTGCCTCAGTCTAGGGTTAGGCTTAGGGCTAGGGTTAGGGTTATGCCTAGGGTTAGGGTTCAGAAAACCACAAAGCCAGGAGCTCCAGGGATACTCACCATGCAAAAGGCAGGCCAAGTTGAGTGTAGCACATCCAAATCCTTGCTCCCTCTTCTTCATTCTGCTCGGAACTCACCACGGCCCAATGCCCGATATCTGCCTCAGTCTAGGGTTAGGCTTAGGGCTAGGGTTAGGGTTATGCCTAGGGTTAGGGTTCACAAAACCACAAAGCCAGGAGCTCCAGGGATACTCACCATGCAAAAGGCAGGCCAAGTTGAGCGTAGCACATCCAAATCCCCTCTCCCTCTTCGTCATTCTGCTCGGAACTCACCACAGCCCAATGCCCGATTTCTGCCTCAGTCTAGGGTTAGGCTTAGGGCTAGGGTTAGGGTTATGCCTAGGGTTAGGGTTCACAAAACCACAAAGCCAGGAGCTCCAGGGATACTCACCATGCAAAAGGCAGGCCAAGTTGAGCGTAGCACATCCAAATCCTTGCTCCCTCTTTGTCATTCTGCTCGGAACTCACCACAGCCCCATGCCCGATTTCTGCCTCAGTCTAGGGTTAGGCTTAGGGCTAGGGTTAGGGTTATGCCTAGGGTTAGGGTTCAGAAAACCACAAAGCCAGGAGCTCCAGGGATACTCCCCATGCAAAAGGCAGGCCAAGTTGAGCGCAGCCAATCCAAATCCTTGCTCCCTCTTCGTCATTCTGCTCGGAACTCCCCACAGCCCAATGCCCGATTTCTGCCTCAGTCTAGGGTTAGGCTTAGGGCTAGGGTTAGGGTTATGCCTAGGGTTAGGGTTCACAAAACCACAAAGCCAGGAGCTCCAGGGATACTCACCATGCAAAAGGCAGGCCCAGTTGAGCGTAGCACATCCAAATCCCCTCTCCCTCTTCGTCATTCTGCTCGGAACTCACCACAGCCCAATGCCCGATTACTGCCTCAGTCTAGGGTTAGGCTTAGGGCTAGGGTTAGGGTTATGCCTAGGGTTAGGGTTCAGAAAACCACAAAGCCAGGAGCTCCAGGGATACTCACCATGCAAAAGGCAGGCCAAGTTGAGCGTAGCACATCCAAATCCCCTCTCCCTCTTCGTCATTCTGCTCGGAACTCACCACAGCCCAATGCCCGATTACTGCCTCAGTCTAGGGTTAGGCTTAGGGCTAGGGTTAGGGTTATGCCTAGGGTTAGGGTTCACAAAACCACAAAGCCAGGAGCTCCAGGGATACTCACCATGCAAAAGGCAGGCCAAGTTGAGCGTAGCACATCCAAATCCCCTCTCCCTCTTTGTCATTCTCCTCGGAACTCCCCACAGCCCAATGCCCGATTACTGGCTCAGTCTAGGGTTAGGCTTAGGGCTAGGGTTAGGGTTATGCCTAGGGTTAGGGTTCAGAAAACCACAAAGCCAGGAGCTCCAGGGATACTCCCCATGCAAAAGGCAGGCCAAGTTGAGCGTAGCACATCCAAATCCTTGCTCCCTCTTTGTCATTCTGCTCAGAACTTCCCACAGCCCAATGCCAGATTACTGGCTCAGTCTAGGGTTAGGCTTAGGGCTAGGGTTAGGGTTATGCCTAGGGTTTGGGTTCACAAAACCACAAAGCCAGGAGCTCCAGGGACACTGATCATGCGAAAGGCAGGCCAAGTTAAGCACGGCACATCCAAAACCTTGCTCCCTCTTCTTCTTTCTGCAAGGGTTAGGGTTAGGGGCTCGGGTTAGTGTTAGGGGTTAGGGTTAGGGGTAGGGTTAGGGTTAGGGTTTTGACTATGGTTAGGATTGAGAAAACCACAAAGCCAGGGGACCCAGGCACACTAAGCATGCAAAAGGCAGGCCAAGTTGAGCGTAGCACATCCAAATCCCCTCTCCCTCTTCATCATTCTGCTCGGAACTCACCACAGCCCAATGCCCGATTTCTGCCTCAGTCTAGGGTTAGGCTTAGGGCTAGGGTTAGGGTTATGCCTAGGGTTAGGGTTCAGAAAACCACAAAGCCAGGAGCTCCAGGGATACTCACCATGCAAAAGGCAGGCCAAGTTGAGCGTAGCACATCCAAATCCTTGCTCCCTCTTTGTCATTATGCTTGGAACTCACCACAGCCCAATGCCCGATTACTGCCTCAGTCTAGGGTTAGGCTTAGGGCTAGGGTTAGGGTTATGCCTAGGGTTAGGGTTATGCCTAGGGTTAGGGTTCACAAAACCACAAAGCCAGGAGCTCCAGGGATACTCACCATGCAAAAGGCAGGCCAAGTTGAGCGTAGCACATCCAAATCCTTGCTCCCTCTTCGTCATTCTGCTCGGAACTCACCACAGCCCCATGCCCGATTTCTGCCTCAGTCTAGGGTTAGGCTTAGGGCTAGGGTTAGGGTTATGCCTAGGGTTAGGGTTCACAAAACCACAAAGCCAGGAGCTCCAGGGATACTCCCCATGCAAAAGGCAGGCCAAGTTGAGCGTAGCACATCCAAATCCCCTCTCCCTCTTCGTCATTCTGCTCAGAACTTCCCACAGCCCAATGCCCGATTTCTGCCTCAGTCTACGGTTAAGCTTAGGGCTAGGGTTAGGGTTATGCCTAGGGTTAGGGTTCAGAAAACCACAAAGCCAGGAGCTCCAGGGATACTCCCCATGCAAAAGGCAGGCCAAGTTGAGCGTAGCACATCCAAATCCCCTCTCCCTCTTCGTCATTCTGCTCGGAACTCACCACAGCCCAATGCCCGATTTCTGCCTCAGTCTAGGGTTAGGCTTAGGGCTAGGATTAGGGTTATGCTTAGGGTTAGGGTTCAGAAAACCACAAAGCCAGGAGCTCCAGGGATACTCACCATGCAAAAGGCAGGCCAAGTTGAGCGTAGCACATCCAAATCCTTGCTCCCTCTTCGTCATTCTGCTCGGAACTCCCCACAGCCCAATGCCCGATTTCTGCCTCAGTCTAGGGTTCGGCTTAGGGCTAGGGTTAGGGTTATGCCTAGGGTTAGGGTTCACAAAACCACAAAGCCAGGAGCTCCAGGGACACTCCCCATGCAAAAGGCAGGCCAAGTTGAGCATAGCACATCCAAATCCTTGCTCCCTCTTCATCATTCTGCTCGGAACTCACCACAGCCCCATGCCCGATTTCTGCCTCAGTCTAGGGTTAGGTTTAGGGCTAGGGTTAGGGTTATGGCTAGGGTTAGGGTTCAGAAAACCACAAAGCCAGGAGCTCCAGGGATACTCCCCATGCAAAAGGCAGGCCAAGTTGAGCGTAGCACATCCAAATCCTTGCTCCCTCTTCGTCATTCTGCTCGGAACTCCCCACA
This sequence comes from Coloeus monedula, assembly GCF_965178545.1. NCBI lineage: Eukaryota > Metazoa > Chordata > Aves > Passeriformes > Corvidae > Coloeus > Coloeus monedula. The sequence continues at coordinate 239,369 of NW_028120717.1, read as the reverse complement.
GCCCAATGCCCGATTTCTGCCTCAGTCTACGGTTAGGCTTAGGGCTAGGGTTAGGGTTATGCCTAGGGTTAGGGTTCACAAAACCACAAAGCCAGGAGCTCCAGGGATACTCCCCATGCAAAAGGCAGGCCAAGTTGAGCGTAGCACATCCAAATCCCCTCTCCCTCTTTGTCATTCTGCTCGGAACTCACCACAGCCCAATGCCCGATTTCTGCCTCAGTCTAGGGTTAGGCTTAGGGCTAGGGTTAGGGTTATGCCTAGGGTTAGGGTTATGCCTAGGGTTAGGGTTCAGAAAACCACAAAGCCAGGAGCTCCAGGGATACTCCCCATGCAAAAGGCAGGCCAAGTTGAGCGTAGCACATCCAAATCCCCTCTCCCTCTTCGTCATTCTGCTCGGAACTCACCACAGCCCAATGCCCGATTACTGCCTCAGTCTAGGGTTAGGCTTAGGGCTAGGGTTAGGGTTATGCCTCGGGTTAGGGTTCACAAAACCACAAAGCCAGGAGCTCCAGGGATACTCACCATGCAAAAGGCAGGCCAAGTTGAGCGTAGCACATCCAAATCCCCTCTCCCTCTTCGTCATTCTGCTCGGAACTCACCACAGCCCAATGCCCGATTTCTGCCTCAGTCTAGGGTTAGGCTTAGGGCTCGGGTTAGGGTTATGCCTAGGGTTAGGGTTCACAAAACCACAAAGCCAGGAGCTCCAGGGATACTCACCATGCAAAAGGCAGGCCAAGTTGAGCGTAGCACATCCAAATCCCCTCTCCCTCTTTGTCATTCTGCTCGGAACTCACCACAGCCCAATGCCCGATTTCTGCCTCAGTCTAGGGTTAGGCTTAGGGCTAGGGTTAGGGTTATGCCTAGGGTTAGGGTTCACAAAACCACAAAGCCAGGAGCTCCAGGGATACTCACCATGCAAAAGGCAGGCCAAGTTGAGCGTAGCACATCCAAATCCTTGCTCCCTCTTTGTCATTATGCTTGGAACTCACCACAGCCCCATGCCCGATTTCTGCCTCAGTCTAGGGTTAGGCTTAGGGCTAGGGTTAGGGTTATGCCTAGGGTTAGGGTTCACAAAACCACAAAGCCAGGAGCTCCAGGGATACTCCCCATGCAAAAGGCAGGCCAAGTTGAGCGCAGCCAATCCAAATCCTTGCTCCCTCTTCTTCATTCTGCTCGGAACTCACCACAGCCCAATGCCCGATTTCTGCCTCAGTCTAGGGTTAGGCTTAGGGCTAGGATTAGGGTTATGCTTAGGGTTAGGGTTCAGAAAACCACAAAGCCAGGAGCTCCAGGGATACTCACCATGCAAAAGGCAGGCCAAGTTGAGCGTAGCACATCCAAATCCCCTCTCACTCTTCGTCATTCTGCTCGGAACTCCCCACAGCCCAATGCCCGATTACTGCCTCAGTCTCGGGTTCGGCTTAGGGCTCGGGTTAGGGTTATGCCTAGGGTTAGGGTTCACAAAACCACAAAGCCAGGAGCTCCAGGGATACTCCCCATGCAAAAGGCAGGCCAAGTTGAGCGTAGCACATCCAAATCCTTGCTCCCTCTTCATCATTCTGCTCGGAACTCACCACAGCCCCATGCCCGATTTCTGCCTCAGTCTAGGGTTAGGTTTAGGGCTAGGGTTAGGGTTATGGCTAGGGTTAGGGTTCACAAAACCACAAAGCCAGGAGCTCCAGGGATACTCACCATGCAAAAGGCAGGCCAAGTTGAGCGTAGCACATCCAAATCCTTGCTCCCTCTACGTCATTCTGCTCGGAACTCACCACAGCCCAATGCACGATTACTGGCTCAGTCTAGGGTTAGGCTTAGGGCTAGGGTTAGGGTTATGCCTAGGGTTAGGGTTCACAAAACCACAAAGCCAGGAGCTCCAGGGATACTCACCATGCAAAAGGCAGGCCAAGTTGAGCGTAGCACATCCAAATCCCCGCTCCCTCTTCGTCATTCTGCTCGGAACTCACCACAGCCCAATGCCCGATTTCTGCCTCAGTCTAGGGTTAGGCTTAGGGCTAGGGTTAGGGTTATGCCTAGGGTTAGGGTTATGCCTAGGGTTAGGGTTCACAAAACCACAAAGCCAGGAGCTCCAGGGATACTCACCATGCAAAAGGCAGGCCAAGTTGAGCGTAGCACATCCAAATCCCCTCTCCCTCTTCGTCATTCTGCTCGGAACTCACCACAGCCCAATGCCCGATTACTGCCTCAGTCTAGGGTTAGGCTTAGGGCTAGGGTTAGGGTTATGCCTAGGGTTAGGGTTCACAAAACAACAAAGCCAGGAGCTCCAGGGATACTCACCATGCAAAAGGCAGGCCAAGTTGAGCGTAGCACATCCAAATCCCCTCTCCCTCTTCGTCATTCTGCTCGGAACTCCCCACAGCCCAATGCCCGATTACTGCCTCAGTCTAGGGTTAGGCTTAGGGCTAGGGTTAGGGTTATGCCTAGGGTTAGGGTTCACAAAACCACAAAGCCAGGAGCTCCAGGGATACTCACCATGCAAAAGGCAGGCCAAGTTGAGCGTAGCACATCCAAATCATTGCTCCCTCTTTGTCATTCTGCTCGGAACTCACCACAGCCCCATGCTCGATTTCTGCCTCAGTCTAGGGTTAGGCTTAGGGCTAGGGTTAGGGTTATGCCTAGGGTTAGGGTTCAGAAAACCACAAAGCCAGGAGCTCCAGGGATACTCACCATGCAAAAGGCAGGCCAAGTTGAGCGCAGCCAATCCAAATCCTTGCTCCCTCTTCGTCATTCTGCTCGGAACTCCCCACAGCCCAATGCCCGATTACTGCCTCAGTCTAGGGTTAGGCTTAGGGCTAGGGTTAGGGTTATGCCTAGGGTTAGGGTTCAGAAAACCACAAAGCCAGGAGCTCCAGGGATACTCCCCATGCAAAAGGCAGGCCAAGTTGAGCGCAGCCAATCCAAATCCTTGCTCCCTCTTCGTCATTCTGCTCGGAACTCCCCACAGCCCAATGCCCGATTTCTGCCTCAGTCTAGGGTTAGGCTTAGGGCTAGGGTTAGGGTTATGCCTAGGGTTAGGGTTCACAAAACCACAAAGCCAGGAGCTCCAGGGATACTCACCATGCAAAAGGCAGGCCAAGTTGAGCGTAGCACATCCAAATCCCCTCTCCCTCTTTGTCATTCTCCTCGGAACTCCCCACAGCCCAATGCCCGATTACTGGCTCAGTCTAGGGTTAGGCTTAGGGCTAGGGTTAGGGTTATGCCTAGGGTTAGGGTTCACAAAACCACAAAGCCAGGAGCTCCAGGGGTACTCACCATGCAAAAGGCAGGCCAAGTTGAGCGTAGCACATCCAAATCCTTGCTCCCTCTTTGTCATTCTGCTCAGAACTTCCCACAGCCCAATGCCAGATTACTGGCTCAGTCTAGGGTTAGGCTTAGGGCTAGGGTTAGGGTTATGCCTAGGGTTTGGGTTCACAAAACCACAAAGCCAGGAGCTCCAGGGACACTGATCATGCGAAAGGCAGGCCAAGTTAAGCACGGCACATCCAAAACCTTGCTCCCTCTTCTTCTTTCTGCAAGGGTTAGGGTTAGGGGCTCGGGTTAGTGTTAGGGGTTAGGGTTAGGGGTAGGGTTAGGGTTAGGGTTTTGACTAGGGTTAGGATTGAGAAAACCACAAAGCCAGGGGACCCAGGCAAACTAAGCATGCAAAAGGCAGGCCAAGTTGAGCGTAGCACATCCAAATCCCCTCTCCCTCTTCATCATTCTGCTCGGAACTCACCACAGCCCAATGCCCGATTTCTGCCTCAGTCTAGGGTTAGGCTTAGGGCTAGGGTTAGGGTTATGCCTAGGGTTAGGGTTCAGAAAACCACAAAGCCAGGAGCTCCAGGGATACTCACCATGCAAAAGGCAGGCCAAGTTGAGCGTAGCACATCCAAATCCTTGCTCCCTCTTTGTCATTATGCTTGGAACTCACCACAGCCCAATGCCCGATTACTGCCTCAGTCTAGGGTTAGGCTTAGGGCTAGGGTTAGGGTTATGCCTAGGGTTAGGGTTCAGAAAACCACAAAGCCAGGAGCTCCAGGGATACTCACCATGCAAAAGGCAGGCCCAGTTGAGCGTAGCACATCCAAATCCCCTCTCCCTCTTCGTCATTCTGCTCGGAACTCACCACAGCCCAATGCCCGATTACTGCCTCAGTCTAGGGTTAGGCTTAGGGCTAGGGTTAGGGTTATGCCTAGGGTTAGGGTTCACAAAACCACAAAGCCAGGAGCTCCAGGGATACTCACCATGCAAAAGGCAGGCCAAGTTGAGCGTAGCACATCCAAATCCCCTCTCCCTCTTCGTCATTCTGCTCGGAACTCACCACAGCCCAATGCCCGATTACTGCCTCAGTCTAGGGTTAGGCTTAGGGCTAGGGTTAGGGTTATGCCTAGGGTTAGGGTTCACAAAACCACAAAGCCAGGAGCTCCAGGGATACTCACCATGCAAAAGGCAGGCCAAGTTGAGCGTAGCACATCCAAATCCCCTCTCCCTCTTTGTCATTCTCCTCGGAACTCCCCACAGCCCCATGCCCGATTTCTGCCTCAGTCTAGGGTTAGGCTTAGGGCTAGGGTTAGGGTTATGCCTAGGGTTAGGGTTCAGAAAACCACAAAGCCAGGAGCTCCAGGGATACTCCCCATGCAAAAGGCAGGCCAAGTTGAGCGCAGCCAATCCAAATCCTTGCTCCCTCTTCGTCATTCTGCTCGGAACTCCCCACAGCCCAATGCCCGATTTCTGCCTCAGTCTAGGGTTAGGCTTAGGGCTAGGGTTAGGGTTATGCCTAGGGTTAGGGTTCACAAAACCACAAAGCCAGGAGCTCCAGGGATACTCACCATGCAAAAGGCAGGCCCAGTTGAGCGTAGCACATCCAAATCCCCTCTCCCTCTTCGTCATTCTGCTCGGAACTCACCACAGCCCAATGCCCGATTACTGCCTCAGTCTAGGGTTAGGCTTAGGGCTAGGGTTAGGGTTATGCCTAGGGTTAGGGTTCAGAAAACCACAAAGCCAGGAGCTCCAGGGATACTCACCATGCAAAAGGCAGGCCAAGTTGAGCGTAGCACATCCAAATCCCCTCTCCCTCTTCGTCATTCTGCTCGGAACTCACCACAGCCCAATGCCCGATTACTGCCTCAGTCTAGGGTTAGGCTTAGGGCTAGGGTTAGGGTTATGCCTAGGGTTAGGGTTCACAAAACCACAAAGCCAGGAGCTCCAGGGATACTCACCATGCAAAAGGCAGGCCAAGTTGAGCGTAGCACATCCAAATCCCCTCTCCCTCTTTGTCATTCTCCTCGGAACTCCCCACAGCCCAATGCCCGATTACTGGCTCAGTCTAGGGTTAGGCTTAGGGCTAGGGTTAGGGTTATGCCTAGGGTTAGGGTTCAGAAAACCACAAAGCCAGGAGCTCCAGGGATACTCCCCATGCAAAAGGCAGGCCAAGTTGAGCGTAGCACATCCAAATCCTTGCTCCCTCTTTGTCATTCTGCTCAGAACTTCCCACAGCCCAATGCCAGATTACTGGCTCAGTCTAGGGTTAGGCTTAGGGCTAGGGTTAGGGTTATGCCTAGGGTTTGGGTTCACAAAACCACAAAGCCAGGAGCTCCAGGGACACTGATCATGCGAAAGGCAGGCCAAGTTAAGCACGGCACATCCAAAACCTTGCTCCCTCTTCTTCTTTCTGCAAGGGTTAGGGTTAGGGGCTCGGGTTAGTGTTAGGGGTTAGGGTTAGGGGTAGGGTTAGGGTTAGGGTTTTGACTATGGTTAGGATTGAGAAAACCACAAAGCCAGGGGACCCAGGCACACTAAGCATGCAAAAGGCAGGCCAAGTTGAGCGTAGCACATCCAAATCCCCTCTCCCTCTTCATCATTCTGCTCGGAACTCACCACAGCCCAATGCCCGATTTCTGCCTCAGTCTAGGGTTAGGCTTAGGGCTAGGGTTAGGGTTATGCCTAGGGTTAGGGTTCAGAAAACCACAAAGCCAGGAGCTCCAGGGATACTCACCATGCAAAAGGCAGGCCAAGTTGAGCGTAGCACATCCAAATCCTTGCTCCCTCTTTGTCATTATGCTTGGAACTCACCACAGCCCAATGCCCGATTACTGCCTCAGTCTAGGGTTAGGCTTAGGGCTAGGGTTAGGGTTATGCCTAGGGTTAGGGTTATGCCTAGGGTTAGGGTTCACAAAACCACAAAGCCAGGAGCTCCAGGGATACTCACCATGCAAAAGGCAGGCCAAGTTGAGCGTAGCACATCCAAATCCTTGCTCCCTCTTCGTCATTCTGCTCGGAACTCACCACAGCCCCATGCCCGATTTCTGCCTCAGTCTAGGGTTAGGCTTAGGGCTAGGGTTAGGGTTATGCCTAGGGTTAGGGTTCACAAAACCACAAAGCCAGGAGCTCCAGGGATACTCCCCATGCAAAAGGCAGGCCAAGTTGAGCGCAGCCAATCCAAATCCTTGCTCCCTCTTCGTCATTCTGCTCGGAACTCCCCACAGCCCAATGCCCGATTTCTGCCTCAGTCTAGGGTTAGGCTTAGGGCTAGGGTTATGCCTAGGGTTAGGGTTCAGAAAACCACAAAGCCAGGAGCTCCAGGGATACTCCCCATGCAAAAGGCAGGCCAAGTTGAGCGTAGCACATCCAAATCCCCTCTCCCTCTTCGTCATTCTGCTCAGAACTTCCCACAGCCCAATGCCCGATTTCTGCCTCAGTCTACGGTTAAGCTTAGGGCTAGGGTTAGGGTTATGCCTAGGGTTAGGGTTCAGAAAACCACAAAGCCAGGAGCTCCAGGGATACTCCCCATGCAAAAGGCAGGCCAAGTTGAGCGTAGCACATCCAAATCCCCTCTCCCTCTTCGTCATTCTGCTCGGAACTCACCACAGCCCAATGCCCGATTTCTGCCTCAGTCTAGGGTTAGGCTTAGGGCTAGGATTAGGGTTATGCTTAGGGTTAGGGTTCAGAAAACCACAAAGCCAGGAGCTCCAGGGATACTCACCATGCAAAAGGCAGGCCAAGTTGAGCGTAGCACATCCAAATCCTTGCTCCCTCTTCGTCATTCTGCTCGGAACTCCCCACAGCCCAATGCCCGATTTCTGCCTCAGTCTAGGGTTCGGCTTAGGGCTAGGGTTAGGGTTATGCCTAGGGTTAGGGTTCACAAAACCACAAAGCCAGGAGCTCCAGGGACACTCCCCATGCAAAAGGCAGGCCAAGTTGAGCATAGCACATCCAAATCCTTGCTCCCTCTTCATCATTCTGCTCGGAACTCACCACAGCCCCATGCCCGATTTCTGCCTCAGTCTAGGGTTAGGTTTAGGGCTAGGGTTAGGGTTATGGCTAGGGTTAGGGTTCAGAAAACCACAAAGCCAGGAGCTCCAGGGATACTCCCCATGCAAAAGGCAGGCCAAGTTGAGCGTAGCACATCCAAATCCTTGCTCCCTCTTCGTCATTCTGCTCGGAACTCCCCACAGCCCAATGCCCGATTTCTGCCTCAGTCTACGGTTAGGCTTAGGGCTAGGGTTAGGGTTATGCCTAGGGTTAGGGTTCACAAAACCACAAAGCCAGGAGCTCCAGGGATACTCCCCATGCAAAAGGCAGGCCAAGTTGAGCGTAGCACATCCAAATCCCCTCTCCCTCTTTGTCATTCTGCTCGGAACTCACCACAGCCCAATGCCCGATTTCTGCCTCAGTCTAGGGTTAGGCTTAGGGCTAGGGTTAGGGTTATGCCTAGGGTTAGGGTTATGCCTAGGGTTAGGGTTCAGAAAACCACAAAGCCAGGAGCTCCAGGGATACTCCCCATGCAAAAGGCAGGCCAAGTTGAGCGTAGCACATCCAAATCCCCTCTCCCTCTTCGTCATTCTGCTCGGAACTCACCACAGCCCAATGCCCGATTACTGCCTCAGTCTAGGGTTAGGCTTAGGGCTAGGGTTAGGGTTATGCCTCGGGTTAGGGTTCACAAAACCACAAAGCCAGGAGCTCCAGGGATACTCACCATGCAAAAGGCAGGCCAAGTTGAGCGTAGCACATCCAAATCCCCTCTCCCTCTTCGTCATTCTGCTCGGAACTCACCACAGCCCAATGCCCGATTTCTGCCTCAGTCTAGGGTTAGGCTTAGGGCTCGGGTTAGGGTTATGCCTAGGGTTAGGGTTCACAAAACCACAAAGCCAGGAGCTCCAGGGATACTCACCATGCAAAAGGCAGGCCAAGTTGAGCGTAGCACATCCAAATCCCCTCTCCCTCTTTGTCATTCTGCTCGGAACTCACCACAGCCCAATGCCCGATTTCTGCCTCAGTCTAGGGTTAGGCTTAGGGCTAGGGTTAGGGTTATGCCTAGGGTTAGGGTTCACAAAACCACAAAGCCAGGAGCTCCAGGGATACTCACCATGCAAAAGGCAGGCCAAGTTGAGCGTAGCACATCCAAATCCTTGCTCCCTCTTTGTCATTATGCTTGGAACTCACCACAGCCCCATGCCCGATTTCTGCCTCAGTCTAGGGTTAGGCTTAGGGCTAGGGTTAGGGTTATGCCTAGGGTTAGGGTTCACAAAACCACAAAGCCAGGAGCTCCAGGGATACTCCCCATGCAAAAGGCAGGCCAAGTTGAGCGCAGCCAATCCAAATCCTTGCTCCCTCTTCTTCATTCTGCTCGGAACTCACCACAGCCCAATGCCCGATTTCTGCCTCAGTCTAGGGTTAGGCTTAGGGCTAGGATTAGGGTTATGCTTAGGGTTAGGGTTCAGAAAACCACAAAGCCAGGAGCTCCAGGGATACTCACCATGCAAAAGGCAGGCCAAGTTGAGCGTAGCACATCCAAATCCCCTCTCACTCTTCGTCATTCTGCTCGGAACTCCCCACAGCCCAATGCCCGATTACTGCCTCAGTCTCGGGTTCGGCTTAGGGCTCGGGTTAGGGTTATGCCTAGGGTTAGGGTTCACAAAACCACAAAGCCAGGAGCTCCAGGGATACTCCCCATGCAAAAGGCAGGCCAAGTTGAGCGTAGCACATCCAAATCCTTGCTCCCTCTTCATCATTCTGCTCGGAACTCACCACAGCCCCATGCCCGATTTCTGCCTCAGTCTAGGGTTAGGTTTAGGGCTAGGGTTAGGGTTATGGCTAGGGTTAGGGTTCACAAAACCACAAAGCCAGGAGCTCCAGGGATACTCACCATGCAAAAGGCAGGCCAAGTTGAGCGTAGCACATCCAAATCCTTGCTCCCTCTACGTCATTCTGCTCGGAACTCACCACAGCCCAATGCACGATTACTGGCTCAGTCTAGGGTTAGGCTTAGGGCTAGGGTTAGGGTTATGCCTAGGGTTAGGGTTCACAAAACCACAAAGCCAGGAGCTCCAGGGATACTCACCATGCAAAAGGCAGGCCAAGTTGAGCGTAGCACATCCAAATCCCCGCTCCCTCTTCGTCATTCTGCTCGGAACTCACCACAGCCCAATGCCCGATTTCTGCCTCAGTCTAGGGTTAGGCTTAGGGCTAGGGTTAGGGTTATGCCTAGGGTTAGGGTTATGCCTAGGGTTAGGGTTCACAAAACCACAAAGCCAGGAGCTCCAGGGATACTCACCATGCAAAAGGCAGGCCAAGTTGAGCGTAGCACATCCAAATCCCCTCTCCCTCTTCGTCATTCTGCTCGGAACTCACCACAGCCCAATGCCCGATTACTGCCTCAGTCTAGGGTTAGGCTTAGGGCTAGGGTTAGGGTTATGCCTAGGGTTAGGGTTCAGAAAACAACAAAGCCAGGAGCTCCAGGGATACTCACCATGCAAAAGGCAGGCCAAGTTGAGCGTAGCACATCCAAATCCCCTCTCCCTCTTCGTCATTCTGCTCGGAACTCCCCACAGCCCAATGCCCGATTACTGCCTCAGTCTAGGGTTAGGCTTAGGGCTAGGGTTAGGGTTATGCCTAGGGTTAGGGTTCACAAAACCACAAAGCCAGGAGCTCCAGGGATACTCACCATGCAAAAGGCAGGCCAAGTTGAGCGTAGCACATCCAAATCATTGCTCCCTCTTTGTCATTCTGCTCGGAACTCACCACAGCCCCATGCTCGATTTCTGCCTCAGTCTAGGGTTAGGCTTAGGGCTAGGGTTAGGGTTATGCCTAGGGTTAGGGTTCAGAAAACCACAAAGCCAGGAGCTCCAGGGATACTCACCATGCAAAAGGCAGGCCAAGTTGAGCGCAGCCAATCCAAATCCTTGCTCCCTCTTCGTCATTCTGCTCGGAACTCCCCACAGCCCAATGCCCGATTACTGCCTCAGTCTAGGGTTAGGCTTAGGGCTAGGGTTAGGGTTATGCCTAGGGTTAGGGTTCAGAAAACCACAAAGCCAGGAGCTCCAGGGATACTCCCCATGCAAAAGGCAGGCCAAGTTGAGCGCAGCCAATCCAAATCCTTGCTCCCTCTTCGTCATTCTGCTCGGAACTCCCCACAGCCCAATGCCCGATTTCTGCCTCAGTCTAGGGTTAGGCTTAGGGCTAGGGTTAGGGTTATGCCTAGGGTTAGGGTTCACAAAACCACAAAGCCAGGAGCTCCAGGGATACTCACCATGCAAAAGGCAGGCCAAGTTGAGCGTAGCACATCCAAATCCCCTCTCCCTCTTTGTCATTCTCCTCGGAACTCCCCACAGCCCAATGCCCGATTACTGGCTCAGTCTAGGGTTAGGCTTAGGGCTAGGGTTAGGGTTATGCCTAGGGTTAGGGTTCACAAAACCACAAAGCCAGGAGCTCCAGGGGTACTCACCATGCAAAAGGCAGGCCAAGTTGAGCGTAGCACATCCAAATCCTTGCTCCCTCTTTGTCATTCTGCTCAGAACTTCCCACAGCCCAATGCCAGATTACTGGCTCAGTCTAGGGTTAGGCTTAGGGCTAGGGTTAGGGTTATGCCTAGGGTTTGGGTTCACAAAACCACAAAGCCAGGAGCTCCAGGGACACTGATCATGCGAAAGGCAGGCCAAGTTAAGCACGGCACATCCAAAACCTTGCTCCCTCTTCTTCTTTCTGCAAGGGTTAGGGTTAGGGGCTCGGGTTAGTGTTAGGGGTTAGGGTTAGGGGTAGGGTTAGGGTTAGGGTTTTGACTAGGGTTAGGATTGAGAAAACCACAAAGCCAGGGGACCCAGGCACACTAAGCATGCAAAAGGCAGGCCAAGTTGAGCGTAGCACATCCAAATCCCCTCTCCCTCTTCATCATTCTGCTCGGAACTCACCACAGCCCAATGCCCGATTTCTGCCTCAGTCTAGGGTTAGGCTTAGGGCTAGGGTTAGGGTTATGCCTAGGGTTAGGGTTCAGAAAACCACAAAGCCAGGAGCTCCAGGGATACTCACCATGCAAAAGGCAGGCCAAGTTGAGCGTAGCACATCCAAATCCTTGCTCCCTCTTTGTCATTATGCTTGGAACTCACCACAGCCCAATGCCCGATTACTGCCTCAGTCTAGGGTTAGGCTTAGGGCTAGGGTTAGGGTTATGCCTAGGGTTAGGGTTCAGAAAACCACAAAGCCAGGAGCTCCAGGGATACTCACCATGCAAAAGGCAGGCCCAGTTGAGCGTAGCACATCCAAATCCCCTCTCCCTCTTCGTCATTCTGCTCGGAACTCACCACAGCCCAATGCCCGATTACTGCCTCAGTCTAGGGTTAGGCTTAGGGCTAGGGTTAGGGTTATGCCTAGGGTTAGGGTTCACAAAACCACAAAGCCAGGAGCTCCAGGGATACTCACCATGCAAAAGGCAGGCCAAGTTGAGCGTAGCACATCCAAATCCCCTCTCCCTCTTCGTCATTCTGCTCGGAACTCACCACAGCCCAATGCCCGATTACTGCCTCAGTCTAGGGTTAGGCTTAGGGCTAGGGTTAGGGTTATGCCTAGGGTTAGGGTTCACAAAACCACAAAGCCAGGAGCTCCAGGGATACTCACCATGCAAAAGGCAGGCCAAGTTGAGCGTAGCACATCCAAATCCCCTCTCCCTCTTTGTCATTCTCCTCGGAACTCCCCACAGCCCAATGCCCGATTACTGGCTCAGTCTAGGGTTAGGCTTAGGGCTAGGGTTAGGGTTATGCCTAGGGTTAGGGTTCACAAAACCACAAAGCCAGGAGCTCCAGGGATACTCACCATGCAAAAGGCAGGCCAAGTTGAGCGTAGCACATCCAAATCCTTGCTCCCTCTTTGTCATTCTGCTCAGAACTTCCCACAGCCCAATGCCAGATTACTGGCTCAGTCTAGGGTTAGGCTTAGGGCTAGGGTTAGGGTTATGCCTAGGGTTAGGGTTGAGAAAACCACAAAGCCAGGAGCTCCAGGGACACTGATCATGCGAAAGGCAGGCCAAGTTAAGCACGGCACATCCAAAACCTTGCTCCCTCTTCTTCTTTCTGCAAGGGTTAGGGTTAGGGGCTCGGGTTAGTGTTAGGGGTTAGGGTTAGGGGTAGGGTTAGGGTTAGGGTTTTGACTAGGGTTAGGATTGAGAAAACGACAAAGCCAGGGGACCCAGGCACACTAAGCATGCAAAAGGCAGGCCAAGTTGAGCGTAGCACATCCAAATCCCCTCTCCCTCTTCGTCATTCTGCTCGGAATTCACCACAGCCCAATGCCCGATTTCTGCCTCAGTCTAGGGTTAGGCTTAGGGCTAGGGTTAGGGTTATGCCTAGGGTTAGGGTTCACAAAACCACAAAGCCAGGAGCTCCAGGGATACTCACCATGCAAAAGGCAGGCCAAGTTGAGTGTAGCACATCCAAATCCTTGCTCCCTCTTCTTCATTCTGCTCGGAACTCACCACGGCCCAATGCCCGATATCTGCCTCAGTCTAGGGTTAGGCTTAGGGCTAGGGTTAGGGTTATGCCTAGGGTTAGGGTTCAGAAAACCACAAAGCCAGGAGCTCCAGGGATACTCCCCATGCAAAAGGCAGGCCAAGTTGAGCGCAGCCAATCCAAATCCTTGCTCCCTCTTCGTCATTCTGCTCGGAACTCCCCACAGCCCAATGCCCGATTTCTGCCTCAGTCTAGGGTTAGGCTTAGGGCTAGGGTTAGGGTTATGCCTAGGGTTAGGGTTCAGAAAACCACAAAGCCAGGAGCTCCAGGGATACTCCCCATGCAAAAGGCAGGCCAAGTGGAGCGCAGCCAATCCAAATCCTTGCTCCCTCTTCGTCATTCTGCTCGGAACTCACCACAGCCCAATGCCCGATTTCTGCCTCAGTCTAGGGTTAGGCTTAGGGCTAGGGTTAGGGTTATGCCTAGGGTTAGGGTTCAGAAAACCACAAAGCCAGGAGCTCCAGGGATACTCCCCATGCAAAAGGCAGGCCAAGTTGAGCGTAGCACATCCAAATCCTTGCTCCCTCTTTGTCATTCTGCTCAGAACTTCCCACAGCCCAATGCCAGATTACTGGCTCAGTCTAGGGTTAGGCTTAGGTCTAGGGTTAGGGTTATGCCTAGGGTTAGGGTTCACAAAACCACAAAGCCAGGAGCTCCAGGGACACTGATCATGCGAAAGGCAGGCCAAGTTAAGCACGGCACATCCAAAACCTTGCTCCCTCTTCTTCTTTCTGCAAGGGTTAGGGTTAGGGGCTCGGGTTAGTGTTAGGGGTTATGGTTAGGGGTAGGGTTAGGGTTAGGGTTATGCCTAGGGTTAGGATTGAGAAAACGACAAAGCCAGGGGACCCAGGCACACTAAGCATGCAAAAGGCAGGCCAAGTTGAGCGTAGCACATCCAAATCCCCTCTCCCTCTTCGTCATTCTGCTCGGAACTCACCACAGCCCAATGCCCGATTTCTGCCTCAGTCTAGGGTTAGGCTTAGGGCTAGGGTTAGGGTTATGCCTAGGGTTAGGGTTCACAAAACCACAAAGCCAGGAGCTCCAGGGATACTCACCATGCAAAAGGCAGGCCAAGTTGAGCGTAGCACATCCAAATCCTTGCTCCCTCTTTGTCATTATGCTTGGAACTCACCACAGCCCCATGCCCGATTTCTGCCTCAGTCTAGGGTTAGGCTTAGGGCTAGGGTTAGGGTTATGCCTAGGGTTAGGGTTCAGAAAACCACAAAGCCAGGAGCTCCAGGGATACTCCCCATGCAAAAGGCAGGCCAAGTTGAGCGCAGCCAATCCAAATCCTTGCTCCCTCTTCGTCATTCTGCTCGGAACTCCCCACAGCCCAATGCCCGATTTCTGCCTCAGTCTAGGGTTAGGCTTAGGGCTAGGGTTAGGGTTATGCCTAGGGTTAGGGTTCACAAAACCACAAAGCCAGGAGCTCCAGGGATACTCACCATGCAAAAGGCAGGCCCAGTTGAGCGTAGCACATCCAAATCCCCTCTCCCTCTTCGTCATTCTGCTCGGAACTCACCACAGCCCAATGCCCGATTACTGCCTCAGTCTAGGGTTAGGCTTAGGGCTAGGGTTAGGGTTATGCCTAGGGTTAGGGTTCAGAAAACCACAAAGCCAGGAGCTCCAGGGATACTCACCATGCAAAAGGCAGGCCAAGTTGAGCGTAGCACATCCAAATCCCCTCTCCCTCTTCGTCATTCTGCTCGGAACTCACCACAGCCCAATGCCCGATTACTGCCTCAGTCTAGGGTTAGGCTTAGGGCTAGGGTTAGGGTTATGCCTAGGGTTAGGGTTCACAAAACCACAAAGCCAGGAGCTCCAGGGATACTCACCATGCAAAAGGCAGGCCAAGTTGAGCGTAGCACATCCAAATCCCCTCTCCCTCTTTGTCATTCTCCTCGGAACTCCCCACAGCCCAATGCCCGATTACTGGCTCAGTCTAGGGTTAGGCTTAGGGCTAGGGTTAGGGTTATGCCTAGGGTTAGGGTTCAGAAAACCACAAAGCCAGGAGCTCCAGGGATACTCCCCATGCAAAAGGCAGGCCAAGTTGAGCGTAGCACATCCAAATCCTTGCTCCCTCTTTGTCATTCTGCTCAGAACTTCCCACAGCCCAATGCCAGATTACTGGCTCAGTCTAGGGTTAGGCTTAGGGCTAGGGTTAGGGTTATGCCTAGGGTTTGGGTTCACAAAACCACAAAGCCAGGAGCTCCATGGACACTGATCATGCGAAAGGCAGGCCAAGTTAAGCACGGCACATCCAAAACCTTGCTCCCTCTTCTTCTTTCTGCAAGGGTTAGGGTTAGGGGCTCGGGTTAGTGTTAGGGGTTAGGGTTAGGGGTAGGGTTAGGGTTAGGGTTTTGACTATGGTTAGGATTGAGAAAACCACAAAGCCAGGGGACCCAGGCACACTAAGCATGCAAAAGGCAGGCCAAGTTGAGCGTAGCACATCCAAATCCCCTCTCCCTCTTCATCATTCTGCTCGGAACTCACCACAGCCCAATGCCCGATTACTGCCTCAGTCTAGGGTTAGGCTTAGGGCTAGGGTTAGGGTTATGCCTAGGGTTAGGGTTCAGAAAACCACAAAGCCAGGAGCTCCAGGGATACTCACCATGCAAAAGGCAGGCCAAGTTGAGCGTAGCACATCCAAATCCTTGCTCCCTCTTTGTCATTATGCTTGGAACTCACCACAGCCCAATGCCCGATTACTGCCTCAGTCTAGGGTTAGGCTTAGGGCTAGGGTTAGGGTTATGCCTAGGGTTAGGGTTATGCCTAGGGTTAGGGTTCACAAAACCACAAAGCCAGGAGCTCCAGGGATACTCACCATGCAAAAGGCAGGCCAAGTTGAGCGTAGCACATCCAAATCCTTGCTCCCTCTTTGTCATTCTGCTCGGAACTCACCACAGCCCCATGCCCGATTTCTGCCTCAGTCTAGGGTTAGGCTTAGGGCTAGGGTTAGGGTTATGCCTAGGGTTAGGGTTCACAAAACCACAAAGCCAGGAGCTCCAGGGATACTCCCCATGCAAAAGGCAGGCCAAGTTGAGCGCAGCCAATCCAAATCCTTGCTCCCTCTTCGTCATTCTGCTCGGAACTCCCCACAGCCCAATGCCCGATTTCTGCCTCAGTCTAGGGTTAGGCTTAGGGCTAGGGTTATGCCTAGGGTTAGGGTTCAGAAAACCACAAAGCCAGGAGCTCCAGGGATACTCACCATGCAAAAGGCAGGCCAAGTTGAGCGTAGCACATCCAAATCCCCTCTCCCTCTTCGTCATTCTGCTCGGAACTTCCCACAGCCCAATGCCCGATTTCTGCCTCAGTCTACGGTTAAGCTTAGGGCTAGGGTTAGGGTTATGCCTAGGGTTAGGGTTCAGAAAACCACAAAGCCAGGAGCTCCAGGGATACTCCCCATGCAAAAGGCAGGCCAAGTTGAGCGTAGCACATCCAAATCCCCTCTCCCTCTTCGTCATTCTGCTCGGAACTCACCACAGCCCAATGCCCGATTTCTGCCTCAGTCTAGGGTTAGGCTTAGGGCTAGGATTAGGGTTATGCTTAGGGTTAGGGTTCAGAAAACCACAAAGCCAGGAGCTCCAGGGATACTCACCATGCAAAAGGCAGGCCAAGTTGAGCGTAGCACATCCAAATCCTTGCTCCCTCTTCGTCATTCTGCTCGGAACTCCCCACAGCCCAATGCCCGATTTCTGCCTCAGTCTAGGGTTCGGCTTAGGGCTAGGGTTAGGGTTATGCCTAGGGTTAGGGTTCACAAAACCACAAAGCCAGGAGCTCCAGGGACACTCCCCATGCAAAAGGCAGGCCAAGTTGAGCATAGCACATCCAAATCCTTGCTCCCTCTTCATCATTCTGCTCGGAACTCACCACAGCCCCATGCCCGATTTCTGCCTCAGTCTAGGGTTAGGTTTAGGGCTAGGGTTAGGGTTATGGCTAGGGTTAGGGTTCAGAAAACCACAAAGCCAGGAGCTCCAGGGATACTCCCCATGCAAAAGGCAGGCCAAGTTGAGCGTAGCACATCCAAATCCTTGCTCCGTCTTCGTCATTCTGCTCGGAACTCCCCACAGCCCAATGCCCGATTTCTGCCTCAGTCTACGGTTAGGCTTAGGGCTAGGGTTAGGGTTATGCCTAGGGTTAGGGTTCACAAAACCACAAAGCCAGGAGCTCCAGGGATACTCCCCATGCAAAAGGCAGGCCAAGTTGAGCGTAGCACATCCAAATCCCCTCTCCCTCTTTGTCATTCTGCTCGGAACTCACCACAGCCCAATGCCCGATTTCTGCCTCAGTCTAGGGTTAGGCTTAGGGCTAGGGTTAGGGTTATGCCTAGGGTTAGGGTTATGCCTAGGGTTAGGGTTCACAAAACCACAAAGCCAGGAGCTCCAGGGATACTCACCATGCAAAAGGCAGGCCAAGTTGAGCGTAGCACATCCAAATCCCCTCTCCCTCTTCGTCATTCTGCTCGGAACTCACCACAGCCCAATGCCCGATTACTGCCTCAGTCTAGGGTTAGGCTTAGGGCTAGGGTTAGGGTTATGCCTAGGGTTAGGGTTCACAAAACCACAAAGCCAGGAGCTCCAGGGATACTCACCATGCAAAAGGCAGGCCAAGTTGAGCGTAGCACATCCAAATCCCCTCTCCCTCTTCGTCATTCTGCTCGGAACTCACCACAGCCCAATGCCCGATTTCTGCCTCAGTCTAGGGTTAGGCTTAGGGCTCGGGTTAGGGTTATGCCTAGGGTTAGGGTTCACAAAACCACAAAGCCAGGAGCTCCAGGGATACTCACCATGCAAAAGGCAGGCCAAGTTGAGCGTAGCACATCCAAATCCCCTCTCCCTCTTCGTCATTCTGCTCGGAACTCACCACAGCCCAATGCCCGATTTCTGCCTCAGTCTAGGGTTAGGCTTAGGGCTAGGGTTAGGGTTATGCCTAGGGTTAGGGTTCACAAAACCACAAAGCCAGGAGCTCCAGGGATACTCACCATGCAAAAGGCAGGCCAAGTTGAGCGTAGCACATCCAAATCCTTGCTCCCTCTTTGTCATTATGCTTGGAACTCACCACAGCCCCATGCCCGATTTCTGCCTCAGTCTAGGGTTAGGCTTAGGGCTAGGGTTAGGGTTATGCCTAGGGTTAGGGTTCACAAAACCACAAAGCCAGGAGCTCCAGGGATACTCCCCATGCAAAAGGCAGGCCAAGTTGAGCGCAGCCAATCCAAATCCTTGCTCCCTCTTCGTCATTCTGCTCGGAACTCCCCACAGCCCAATGCCCGATTTCTGCCTCAGTCTAGGGTTAGGCTTAGGGCTAGGGTTAGGGTTATGCCTAGGGTTAGGGTTCAGAAAACAACAAAGCCAGGAGCTCCAGGGATACTCACCATGCAAAAGGCAGGCCAAGTTGAGCGTAGCACATCCAAATCCCCTCTCCCTCTTCGTCATTCTGCTCGGAACTCACCACAGCCCAATGCCCGATTTCTGCCTCAGTCTAGGGTTAGGCTTAGGGCTAGGATTAGGGTTATGCTTAGGGTTAGGGTTCAGAAAACCACAAAGCCAGGAGCTCCAGGGGTACTCACCATGCAAAAGGCAGGCCAAGTTGAGCGTAGCACATCCAAATCCCCTCTCCCTCTTCGTCATTCTGCTCGGAACTCACCACAGCCCCATGCCCGATTTCTGCCTCAGTCTAGGGTTAGGTTTAGGGCTAGGGTTAGGGTTATGGCTAGGGTTAGGGTTCAGAAAACCACAAAGCCAGGAGCTCCAGGGATACTCACCATGCAAAAGGCAGGCCAAGTTGAGCGTAGCACATCCAAATCCTTGCTCCCTCTACGTCATTCTGCTCGGAACTCACCACAGCCCAATGCACGATTACTGGCTCAGTCTAGGGTTAGGCTTAGGGCTAGGGTTAGGGTTATGCCTAGGGTTAGGGTTCACAAAACCACAAAGCCAGGAGCTCCAGGGATACTCACCATGCAAAAGGCAGGCCAAGTTGAGCGTAGCACATCCAAATCCCCGCTCCCTCTTCGTCATTCTGCTCGGAACTCACCACAGCCCAATGCCCGATTTCTGCCTCAGTCTAGGGTTAGGCTTAGGGCTAGGGTTAGGGTTATGCCTAGGGTTAGGGTTATGCCTAGGGTTAGGGTTCACAAAACCACAAAGCCAGGAGCTCCAGGGATACTCACCATGCAAAAGGCAGGCCAAGTTGAGCGTAGCACATCCAAATCCCCTCTCCCTCTTCGTCATTCTGCTCGGAACTCACCACAGCCCAATGCCCGATTACTGCCTCAGTCTAGGGTTAGGCTTAGGGCTAGGGTTAGGGTTATGCCTAGGGTTAGGGTTCAGAAAACCACAAAGCCAGGAGCTCCAGGGATACTCCCCATGCAAAAGGCAGGCCAAGTTGAGCGTAGCACATCCAAATCCTTGCTCCCTCTTCGTCATTCTGCTCGGAACTCACCACAGCCCAATGCCCGATTACTGCCTCAGTCTAGGGTTAGGCTTAGGGCTAGGGTTAGGGTTATGCCTAGGGTTAGGGTTCACAAAACCACAAAGCCAGGAGCTCCAGGGATACTCACCATGCAAAAGGCAGGCCAAGTTGAGCGTAGCACATCCAAATCCCCTCTCCCTCTTCGTCATTCTGCTCGGAACTTCCCACAGCCCAATGCCAGATTACTGGCTCAGTCTAGGGTTAGGCTTAGGGCTAGGGTTAGGGTTATGCCTAGGGTTAGGGTTCAGAAAACCACAAAGCCAGGAGCTCCAGGGATACTCCCCATGCAAAAGGCAGGCCAAGTTGAGCGTAGCACATCCAAATCCTTGCTCCCTCTTTGTCATTCTGCTCAGAACTTCCCACAGCCCAATGCCAGATTACTGGCTCAGTCTAGGGTTAGGCTTAGGGCTAGGGTTAGGGTTATGCCTAGGGTTAGGGTTCACAAAACCACAAAGCCAGGAGCTCCAGGGACACTGATCATGCGAAAGGCAGGCCAAGTTAAGCACGGCACATCCAAAACCTTGCTCCCTCTTCTTCTTTCTGCAAGGGTTAGGGTTAGGGGCTCGGGTTAGTGTTAGGGGTTAGGGTTAGGGGTAGGGTTAGGGTTAGGGTTTTGACTAGGGTTAGGATTGAGAAAACGACAAAGCCAGGGGACCCAGGCACACTAAGCATGCAAAAGGCAGGCCAAGTTGAGCGTAGCACATCCAAATCCCCTCTCCCTCTTCGTCATTCTGCTCGGAACTCACCACAGCCCAATGCCCGATTTCTGCCTCAGTCTAGGGTTAGGCTTAGGGCTAGGGTTAGGGTTATGCCTAGGGTTAGGGTTCAGAAAACCACAAAGCCAGGAGCTCCAGGGATACTCACCATGCAAAAGGCAGGCCAAGTTGAGCGTAGCACATCCAAATCCTTGCTCCCTCTTCTTCATTCTGCTCGGAACTCACCACGGCCCAATGCCCGATATCTGCCTCAGTCTAGGGTTAGGCTTAGGGCTAGGGTTAGGGTTATGCCTAGGGTTAGGGTTCACAAAACCACAAAGCCAGGAGCTCCAGGGATACTCCCCATGCAAAAGGCAGGCCAAGTTGAGCGTAGCACATCCAAATCCTTGCTCCCTCTTTGTCATTATGCTCGGAACTCACCACAGCCGAATGCCCGATTACTGCCTCAGTCTAGGGTTCGGCTTAGGGCTAGGGTTAGGGTTATGCCTAGGGTTAGGGTTCAGAAAACCACAAAGCCAGGAGCTCCTGGGATACTCACCATGCAAAAGGCAGGCCAAGTTGAGCATAGCACATCCAAATCCTTGCTCCCTCTTCTTCATTCTGCTCGGAACTCACCACAGCCCAATGCCCGATTACTGGCTCAGTCTATGGTTAGGCTTAGGGCTAGGGTTAGGGTTATGCCTAGGGTTAGGGTTCAGAAAACCACAAAGCCAGGAGCTCCAGGGATACTCACCATGCAAAAGGCAGGCCAAGTTGAGCGTAGCACATCCAAATCCTTGCTCCCTCTTTGTCATTATGCTCGGAACTCACCACAGCCCAATGCCCGATTACTGCCTCAGTCTAGGGTTAGGCTTAGGGCTAGGGTTAGGGTTATGCCTAGGGTTAGGGTTCACAAAACCACAAAGCCAGGAGCTCCAGGGATACTCACCATGCAAAAGGCAGGCCAAGTTGAGCGTAGCACATCCAAATCCTTGCTCCCTCTTCGTCATTCTGCTCGGAACTCACCACAGCCCAATGCCCGATTACTGGCTCAGTCTAGGGTTAGGCTTAGGGCTAGGGTTAGGGTTATGCCTAGGGTTAGGGTTCACAAAACCACAAAGCCAGGAGCTCCAGGGATACTCACCATGCAAAAGGCAGGCCAAGTTGAGCGTAGCACATCCAAATCCCCTCTCCCTCTTCGTCATTCTGCTCGGAACTTCCCACAGCCCAATGCCAGATTACTGGCTCAGTCTAGGGTTAGGCTTAGGGCTAGGGTTAGGGTTATGCCTAGGGTTAGGGTTCAGAAAACCACAAAGCCAGGAGCTCCAGGGATACCATGCAAAAGGCAGGCCAAGTTGAGCGTAGCACATCCAAATCCTTGCTCCCTCTTTGTCATTCTGCTCAGAACTTCCCACAGCCCAATGCCAGATTACTGGCTCAGTCTAGGGTTAGGCTTAGGGCTAGGGTTAGGGTTATGCCTAGGGTTAGGGTTCACAAAACCACAAAGCCAGGAGCTCCAGGGACACTGATCATGCGAAAGGCAGGCCAAGTTAAGCACGGCACATCCAAAACCTAGCTCCCTCTTCTTCTTTCTGCAAGGGTTAGGGTTAGGGGCTCGGGTTAGTGTTAGGGGTTAGGGTTAGGGGTAGGGTTAGGGTTAGGGTTTTGACTAGGGTTAGGATTGAGAAAACCACAAAGCCAGGGGACCCAGGCACACTAAGCATGCAAAAGGCAGGCCAAGTTGAGCGTAGCACATCCAAATCCTTGCTCCCTCTTTGTCATTATGCTTGGAACTCACCACAGCCCCATGCCCGATTTCTGCCTCAGTCTAGGGTTAGGCTTAGGGCTAGGGTTAGGGTTATGCCTAGGGTTAGGGTTCACAAAACCACAAAGCCAGGAGCTCCAGGGATACTCCCCATGCAAAAGGCAGGCCAAGTTGAGCGCAGCCAATCCAAATCCTTGCTCCCTCTTCGTCATTCTGCTCGGAACTCCCCACAGCCCAATGCCCGATTTCTGCCTCAGTCTAGGGTTAGGCTTAGGGCTAGGGTTAGGGTTATGCCTAGGGTTAGGGTTCAGAAAACAACAAAGCCAGGAGCTCCAGGGATACTCACCATGCAAAAGGCAGGCCAAGTTGAGCGTAGCACATCCAAATCCCCTCTCCCTCTTCGTCATTCTGCTCGGAACTCACCACAGCCCAATGCCCGATTTCTGCCTCAGTCTAGGGTTAGGCTTAGGGCTAGGATTAGGGTTATGCTTAGGGTTAGGGTTCAGAAAACCACAAAGCCAGGAGCTCCAGGGGTACTCACCATGCAAAAGGCAGGCCAAGTTGAGCGTAGCACATCCAAATCCCCTCTCCCTCTTCGTCATTCTGCTCGGAACTCACCACAGCCCCATGCCCGATTTCTGCCTCAGTCTAGGGTTAGGTTTAGGGCTAGGGTTAGGGTTATGGCTAGGGTTAGGGTTCAGAAAACCACAAAGCCAGGAGCTCCAGGGATACTCACCATGCAAAAGGCAGGCCAAGTTGAGCGTAGCACATCCAAATCCTTGCTCCCTCTACGTCATTCTGCTCGGAACTCACCACAGCCCAATGCACGATTACTGGCTCAGTCTAGGGTTAGGCTTAGGGCTAGGGTTAGGGTTATGCCTAGGGTTAGGGTTCACAAAACCACAAAGCCAGGAGCTCCAGGGATACTCACCATGCAAAAGGCAGGCCAAGTTGAGCGTAGCACATCCAAATCCCCGCTCCCTCTTCGTCATTCTGCTCGGAACTCACCACAGCCCAATGCCCGATTTCTGCCTCAGTCTAGGGTTAGGCTTAGGGCTAGGGTTAGGGTTATGCCTAGGGTTAGGGTTATGCCTAGGGTTAGGGTTCACAAAACCACAAAGCCAGGAGCTCCAGGGATACTCACCATGCAAAAGGCAGGCCAAGTTGAGCGTAGCACATCCAAATCCCCTCTCCCTCTTCGTCATTCTGCTCGGAACTCACCACAGCCCAATGCCCGATTACTGCCTCAGTCTAGGGTTAGGCTTAGGGCTAGGGTTAGGGTTATGCCTAGGGTTAGGGTTCAGAAAACCACAAAGCCAGGAGCTCCAGGGATACTCCCCATGCAAAAGGCAGGCCAAGTTGAGCGTAGCACATCCAAATCCTTGCTCCCTCTTCGTCATTCTGCTCGGAACTCACCACAGCCCAATGCCCGATTACTGCCTCAGTCTAGGGTTAGGCTTAGGGCTAGGGTTAGGGTTATGCCTAGGGTTAGGGTTCACAAAACCACAAAGCCAGGAGCTCCAGGGATACTCACCATGCAAAAGGCAGGCCAAGTTGAGCGTAGCACATCCAAATCCCCTCTCCCTCTTCGTCATTCTGCTCGGAACTTCCCACAGCCCAATGCCAGATTACTGGCTCAGTCTAGGGTTAGGCTTAGGGCTAGGGTTAGGGTTATGCCTAGGGTTAGGGTTCAGAAAACCACAAAGCCAGGAGCTCCAGGGATACTCCCCATGCAAAAGGCAGGCCAAGTTGAGCGTAGCACATCCAAATCCTTGCTCCCTCTTTGTCATTCTGCTCAGAACTTCCCACAGCCCAATGCCAGATTACTGGCTCAGTCTAGGGTTAGGCTTAGGGCTAGGGTTAGGGTTATGCCTAGGGTTAGGGTTCACAAAACCACAAAGCCAGGAGCTCCAGGGACACTGATCATGCGAAAGGCAGGCCAAGTTAAGCACGGCACATCCAAAACCTTGCTCCCTCTTCTTCTTTCTGCAAGGGTTAGGGTTAGGGGCTCGGGTTAGTGTTAGGGGTTAGGGTTAGGGGTAGGGTTAGGGTTAGGGTTTTGACTAGGGTTAGGATTGAGAAAACGACAAAGCCAGGGGACCCAGGCACACTAAGCATGCAAAAGGCAGGCCAAGTTGAGCGTAGCACATCCAAATCCCCTCTCCCTCTTCGTCATTCTGCTCGGAACTCACCACAGCCCAATGCCCGATTTCTGCCTCAGTCTAGGGTTAGGCTTAGGGCTAGGGTTAGGGTTATGCCTAGGGTTAGGGTTCAGAAAACCACAAAGCCAGGAGCTCCAGGGATACTCACCATGCAAAAGGCAGGCCAAGTTGAGCGTAGCACATCCAAATCCTTGCTCCCTCTTCTTCATTCTGCTCGGAACTCACCACGGCCCAATGCCCGATATCTGCCTCAGTCTAGGGTTAGGCTTAGGGCTAGGGTTAGGGTTATGCCTAGGGTTAGGGTTCACAAAACCACAAAGCCAGGAGCTCCAGGGATACTCCCCATGCAAAAGGCAGGCCAAGTTGAGCGTAGCACATCCAAATCCTTGCTCCCTCTTTGTCATTATGCTCGGAACTCACCACAGCCGAATGCCCGATTACTGCCTCAGTCTAGGGTTCGGCTTAGGGCTAGGGTTAGGGTTATGCCTAGGGTTAGGGTTCAGAAAACCACAAAGCCAGGAGCTCCTGGGATACTCACCATGCAAAAGGCAGGCCAAGTTGAGCATAGCACATCCAAATCCTTGCTCCCTCTTCTTCATTCTGCTCGGAACTCACCACAGCCCAATGCCCGATTACTGGCTCAGTCTATGGTTAGGCTTAGGGCTAGGGTTAGGGTTATGCCTAGGGTTAGGGTTCAGAAAACCACAAAGCCAGGAGCTCCAGGGATACTCACCATGCAAAAGGCAGGCCAAGTTGAGCGTAGCACATCCAAATCCTTGCTCCCTCTTTGTCATTATGCTCGGAACTCACCACAGCCCAATGCCCGATTACTGCCTCAGTCTAGGGTTAGGCTTAGGGCTAGGGTTAGGGTTATGCCTAGGGTTAGGGTTCACAAAACCACAAAGCCAGGAGCTCCAGGGATACTCACCATGCAAAAGGCAGGCCAAGTTGAGCGTAGCACATCCAAATCCTTGCTCCCTCTTCGTCATTCTGCTCGGAACTCACCACAGCCCAATGCCCGATTACTGGCTCAGTCTAGGGTTAGGCTTAGGGCTAGGGTTAGGGTTATGCCTAGGGTTAGGGTTCACAAAACCACAAAGCCAGGAGCTCCAGGGATACTCACCATGCAAAAGGCAGGCCAAGTTGAGCGTAGCACATCCAAATCCCCTCTCCCTCTTCGTCATTCTGCTCGGAACTTCCCACAGCCCAATGCCAGATTACTGGCTCAGTCTAGGGTTAGGCTTAGGGCTAGGGTTAGGGTTATGCCTAGGGTTAGGGTTCAGAAAACCACAAAGCCAGGAGCTCCAGGGATACCATGCAAAAGGCAGGCCAAGTTGAGCGTAGCACATCCAAATCCTTGCTCCCTCTTTGTCATTCTGCTCAGAACTTCCCACAGCCCAATGCCAGATTACTGGCTCAGTCTAGGGTTAGGCTTAGGGCTAGGGTTAGGGTTATGCCTAGGGTTAGGGTTCACAAAACCACAAAGCCAGGAGCTCCAGGGACACTGATCATGCGAAAGGCAGGCCAAGTTAAGCACGGCACATCCAAAACCTAGCTCCCTCTTCTTCTTTCTGCAAGGGTTAGGGTTAGGGGCTCGGGTTAGTGTTAGGGGTTAGGGTTAGGGGTAGGGTTAGGGTTAGGGTTTTGACTAGGGTTAGGATTGAGAAAACCACAAAGCCAGGGGACCCAGGCACACTAAGCATGCAAAAGGCAGGCCAAGTTGAGCGTAGCACATCCAAATCCCCTCTCCCTCTTCGTCATTCTGCTCGGAACTCACCACAGCCCCATGCCCGATTTCTGCCTCAGTCTAGGGTTAGGCTTAGGGCTAGGGTTAGGGTTATGCCTAGGGTTAGGGTTCAGAAAACCACAAAGCCAGGAGCTCCAGGGATACTCACCATGCAAAAGGCAGGCCAAGTTGAGTGTAGCACATCCAAATCCTTGCTCCCTCTTCTTCATTCTGCTCGGAACTCACCACGGCCCAATGCCCGATATCTGCCTCAGTCTAGGGTTAGGCTTAGGGCTAGGGTTAGGGTTATGCCTAGGGTTAGGGTTCACAAAACCACAAAGCCAGGAGCTCCAGGGATACTCCCCATGCAAAAGGCAGGCCAAGTTGAGCGTAGCACATCCAAATCCTTGCTCCCTCTTTGTCATTATGCTCGGAACTCACCACAGCCCAATGCCCGATTACTGCCTCAGTCTATGGTTAGGCTTAGGGCTAGGGTTAGGGTTATGCCTAGGGTTAGGGTTCAGAAAACCACAAAGCCAGGAGCTCCAGGGATACTCACCATGCAAAAGGCAGGCCAAGTTGAGCGTAGCCAATCCAAATCCTTGCTCCCTCTTTGTCATTATGCTCGGAACTCACCACAGCCCAATGCCCGATTACTGCCTCAGTCTAGGGTTAGGCTTAGGGCTAGGGTTAGGGTTATGCCTAGGGTTAGGGTTCACAAAACCACAAAGCCAGGAGCTCCAGGGATACTCACCATGCAAAAGGCAGGCCAAGTTGAGCGTAGCACATCCAAATCCCCTCTCCCTCTTCGTCATTCTGCTCGGAACTCACCACAGCCCAATGCCCGATTACTGCCTCAGTCTAGGGTTAGGCTTAGGGCTAGGGTTAGGGTTATGCCTAGGGTTAGGGTTCACAAAACCACAAAGCCAGGAGCTCCAGGGATACTCCCCATGCAAAAGGCAGGCCAAGTTGAGCGTAGCACATCCAAATCCTTGCTCCCTCTTTGTCATTCTGCTCGGAACTTCCCACAGCCCAATGCCAGATTACTGGCTCAGTCTAGGGTTGGGCTTAGGGCTAGGGTTAGGGTTATGCCTAGGGTTAGGGTTCACAAAACCACAAAGCCAGGAGCTCCAGGGACACTGATCATGCGAAAGGCAGGCCAAGTTAAGCACGGCACATCCAAAACCTTGCTCCCTCTTCTTCTTTCTGCAAGGGTTAGGGTTAGGGGCTCGGGTTAGTGTTAGGGGTTAGGGTTAGGGGTAGGGTTAGGGTTAGGGTTTTGACTAGGGTTAGGATTGAGAAAACGACAAAGCCAGGGGACCCACGCACACTAAGCATGCAAAAGGCAGGCCAAGTTGAGCGTAGCACATCCAAATCCCCTCTCCCTCTTCGTCATTCTGCTCGGAACTCACCACAGCCCAATGCCCGATTACTGCCTCAGTCTAGGGTTAGGCTTAGGGCTAGGGTTAGGGTTATGCCTAGGGTTAGGGTTCAGAAAACCACAAAGCCAGGAGCTCCAGGGATACTCACCATGCAAAAGGCAGGCCAAGTTGAGTGTAGCACATCCAAATCCTTGCTCCCTCTTCTTCATTCTGCTCGGAACTCACCACGGCCCAATGCCCGATATCTGCCTCAGTCTAGGGTTAGGCTTAGGGCTAGGGTTAGGGTTATGCCTAGGGTTAGGGTTCACAAAACCACAAAGCCAGGAGCTCCAGGGATACTCCCCATGCAAAAGGCAGGCCAAGTTGAGCGTAGCACATCCAAATCCTTGCTCCCTCTTTGTCATTATGCTCGGAACTCACCACAGCCGAATGCCCGATTACTGCCTCAGTCTAGGGTTCGGCTTAGGGCTAGGGTTAGGGTTATGCCTAGGGTTAGGGTTCAGAAAACCACAAAGCCAGGAGCTCCTGGGATACTCACCATGCAAAAGGCAGGCCAAGTTGAGCATAGCACATCCAAATCCTTGCTCCCTCTTCTTCATTCTGCTCGGAACTCACCACAGCCCAATGCCCGATTACTGGCTCAGTCTATGGTTAGGCTTAGGGCTAGGGTTAGGGTTATGCCTAGGGTTAGGGTTCAGAAAACCACAAAGCCAGGAGCTCCAGGGATACTCACCATGCAAAAGGCAGGCCAAGTTGAGCGTAGCACATCCAAATCCTTGCTCCCTCTTTGTCATTATGCTCGGAACTCACCACAGCCCAATGCCCGATTACTGCCTCAGTCTAGGGTTAGGCTTAGGGCTAGGGTTAGGGTTATGCCTAGGGTTAGGGTTCAGAAAACCACAAAGCCAGGAGCTCCAGGGATACTCACCATGCAAAAGGCAGGCCAAGTTGAGCGTAGCACATCCAAATCCTTGCTCCCTCTTCGTCATTCTGCTCGGAACTCACCACAGCCCAATGCCCGATTACTGCCTCAGTCTAGGGTTAGGCTTAGGGCTAGGGTTAGGGTTATGCCTAGGGTTAGGGTTCACAAAACCACAAAGCCAGGAGCTCCAGGGATACTCACCATGCAAAAGGCAGGCCAAGTTGAGCGTAGCACATCCAAATCCCCTCTCCCTCTTCGTCATTCTGCTCGGAACTTCCCACAGCCCAATGCCAGATTACTGGCTCAGTCTAGGGTTAGGCTTAGGGCTAGGGTTAGGGTTATGCCTAGGGTTAGGGTTCAGAAAACCACAAAGCCAGGAGCTCCAGGGATACCATGCAAAAGGCAGGCCAAGTTGAGCGTAGCACATCCAAATCCTTGCTCCCTCTTTGTCATTCTGCTCAGAACTTCCCACAGCCCAATGCCAGATTACTGGCTCAGTCTAGGGTTAGGCTTAGGGCTAGGGTTAGGGTTATGCCTAGGGTTAGGGTTCACAAAACCACAAAGCCAGGAGCTCCAGGGACACTGATCATGCGAAAGGCAGGCCAAGTTAAGCACGGCACATCCAAAACCTTGCTCCCTCTTCTTCTTTCTGCAAGGGTTAGGGTTAGGGGCTCGGGTTAGTGTTAGGGGTTAGGGTTAGGGGTAGGGTTAGGGTTAGGGTTTTGACTAGGGTTAGGATTGAGAAAACCACAAAGCCAGGGGACCCAGGCACACTAAGCATGCAAAAGGCAGGCCAAGTTGAGCGTAGCACATCCAAATCCCCTCTCCCTCTTCGTCATTCTGCTCGGAACTCACCACAGCCCAATGCCCGATTTCTGCCTCAGTCTAGGGTTAGGCTTAGGGCTAGGGTTAGGGTTATGCCTAGGGTTAGGGTTCAGAAAACCACAAAGCCAGGAGCTCCAGGGATACTCACCATGCAAAAGGCAGGCCAAGTTGAGTGTAGCACATCCAAATCCTTGCTCCCTCTTCTTCATTCTGCTCGGAACTCACCACGGCCCAATGCCCGATATCTGCCTCAGTCTAGGGTTAGGCTTAGGGCTAGGGTTAGGGTTATGCCTAGGGTTAGGGTTCACAAAACCACAAAGCCAGGAGCTCCAGGGATACTCCCCATGCAAAAGGCAGGCCAAGTTGAGCGTAGCACATCCAAATCCTTGCTCCCTCTTTGTCATTATGCTCGGAACTCACCACAGCCCAATGCCCGATTACTGGCTCAGTCTATGGTTAGGCTTAGGGCTAGGGTTAGGGTTATGCCTAGGGTTAGGGTTCAGAAAACCACAAAGCCAGGAGCTCCAGGGATACTCACCATGCAAAAGGCAGGCCAAGTTGAGCGTAGCCAATCCAAATCCTTGCTCCCTCTTTGTCATTATGCTCGGAACTCACCACAGCCCAATGCTTGATTACTGCCTCAGTCTAGGGTTAGGCTTAGGGCTAGGGTTAGGGTTATGCCTAGGGTTAGGGTTCAGAAAACCACAAAGCCAGGAGCTCCAGGGATACTCACCATGCAAAAGGCAGGCCAAGTTGAGAGTAGCACATCCAAATCCCCTCTCCCTCTTCGTCATTCTGCTCGGAACTCACCACAGCCCAATGCCCGATTACTGCCTCAGTCTAGGGTTAGGCTTAGGGCTAGGGTTAGGGTTATGCCTAGGGTTAGGGTTCACAAAACCACAAAGCCAGGAGCTCCAGGGATACTCACCATGCAAAAGGCAGGCCAAGTTGAGCGTAGCACATCCAAATCCCCTCTCCCTCTTCGTCATTCTGCTCGGAACTCACCACAGCCCAATGCCCGATTACTGCCTCAGTCTAGGGTTAGGCTTAGGGCTAGGGTTAGGGTTATGCCTAGGGTTAGGGTTCACAAAACCACAAAGCCAGGAGCTCCAGGGATACTCCCCATGCAAAAGGCAGGCCAAGTTGAGCGTAGCACATCCAAATCCTTGCTCCCTCTTTGTCATTCTGCTCAGAACTTCCCACAGCCCAATGCCAGATTACTGGCTCAGTCTAGGGTTGGGCTTAGGGCTAGGGTTAGGGTTATGCCTAGGGTTAGGGTTCACAAAACCACAAAGCCAGGAGCTCCAGGGACACTGATCATGCGAAAGGCAGGCCAAGTTAAGCACGGCACATCCAAAACCTTGCTCCCTCTTCTTCTTTCTGCAAGGGTTAGGGTTAGGGGCTCGGGTTAGTGTTAGGGGTTAGGGTTAGGGGTAGGGTTAGGGTTAGGGTTTTGACTAGGGTTAGGATTGAGAAAACGACAAAGCCAGGGGACCCACGCACACTAAGCATGCAAAAGGCAGGCCAAGTTGAGCGTAGCACATCCAAATCCCCTCTCCCTCTTCGTCATTCTGCTCGGAACTCACCACAGCCCAATGCCCGATTACTGCCTCAGTCTAGGGTTAGGCTTAGGGCTAGGGTTAGGGTTATGCCTAGGGTTAGGGTTCACAAAACCACAAAGCCAGGAGCTCCAGGGATACTCACCATGCAAAAGGCAGGCCAAGTTGAGCGTAGCACATCCAAATCCCCTCTCCCTCTTCGTCATTCTGCTCGGAACTTCCCACAGCCCAATGCCAGATTACTGGCTCAGTCTAGGGTTAGGCTTAGGGCTAGGGTTAGGGTTATGCCTAGGGTTAGGGTTCAGAAAACCACAAAGCCAGGAGCTCCAGGGATACTCCCCATGCAAAAGGCAGGCCAAGTTGAGCGTAGCACATCCAAATCCTTGCTCCCTCTTTGTCATTCTGCTCAGAACTTCCCACAGCCCAATGCCAGATTACTGGCTCAGTCTAGGGTTAGGCTTAGGGCTAGGGTTAGGGTTATGCCTAGGGTTAGGGTTCACAAAACCACAAAGCCAGGAGCTCCAGGGACACTGATCATGCGAAAGGCAGGCCAAGTTAAGCACGGCACATCCAAAACCTTGCTCCCTCTTCTTCTTTCTGCAAGGGTTAGGGTTAGGGGCTCGGGTTAGTGTTAGGGGTTAGGGTTAGGGGTAGGGTTAGGGTTAGGGTTTTGACTAGGGTTAGGATTGAGAAAACGACAAAGCCAGGGGACCCAGGCACACTAAGCATGCAAAAGGCAGGCCAAGTTGAGCGTAGCACATCCAAATCCCCTCTCCCTCTTCGTCATTCTGCTCGGAACTCACCACAGCCCAATGCCCGATTTCTGCCTCAGTCTAGGGTTAGGCTTAGGGCTAGGGTTAGGGTTATGCCTAGGGTTAGGGTTCAGAAAACCACAAAGCCAGGAGCTCCAGGGATACTCACCATGCAAAAGGCAGGCCAAGTTGAGTGTAGCACATCCAAATCCTTGCTCCCTCTTCTTCATTCTGCTCGGAACTCACCACGGCCCAATGCCCGATATCTGCCTCAGTCTAGGGTTAGGCTTAGGGCTAGGGTTAGGGTTATGCCTAGGGTTAGGGTTCACAAAACCACAAAGCCAGGAGCTCCAGGGATACTCCCCATGCAAAAGGCAGGCCAAGTTGAGCGTAGCACATCCAAATCCTTGCTCCCTCTTTGTCATTATGCTCGGAACTCACCACAGCCCAATGCCCGATTACTGCCTCAGTCTAGGGTTAGGCTTAGGGCTAGGGTTAGGGTTATGCCTAGGGTTAGGGTTCAGAAAACCACAAAGCCAGGAGCTCCTGGGATACTCACCATGCAAAAGGCAGGCCAAGTTGAGCGTAGCACATCCAAATCCTTGCTCCCTCTTCTTCATTCTGCTCGGAACTCACCACAGCCCAATGCCCGATTACTGGCTCAGTCTATGGTTAGGCTTAGGGCTAGGGTTAGGGTTATGCCTAGGGTTAGGGTTCACAAAACCACAAAGCCAGGAGCTCCAGGGATACTCACCATGCAAAAGGCAGGCCAAGTTGAGCGTAGCACATCCAAATCCTTGCTCCCTCTTTGTCATTATGCTCGGAACTCACCACAGCCCAATGCCCGATTACTGCCTCAGTCTAGGGTTAGGCTTAGGGCTAGGGTTAGGGTTATGCCTAGGGTTAGGGTTCAGAAAACCACAAAGCCAGGAGCTCCAGGGATACTCACCATGCAAAAGGCAGGCCAAGTTGAGCGTAGCACATCCAAATCCCCTCTCCCTCTTCGTCATTCTGCTCGGAACTCACCACAGCCCAATGCCCGATTACTGCCTCAGTCTAGGGTTAGGCTTAGGGCTAGGGTTAGGGTTATGCCTAGGGTTAGGGTTCACAAAACCACAAAGCCAGGAGCTCCAGGGATACTCACCATGCAAAAGGCAGGCCAAGTTGAGCGTAGCACATCCAAATCCCCTCTCCCTCTTCGTCATTCTGCTCGGAACTCACCACAGCCCAATGCCCGATTACTGCCTCAGTCTAGGGTTAGGCTTAGGGCTAGGGTTAGGGTTATGCCTAGGGTTAGGGTTCACAAAACCACAAAGCCAGGAGCTCCAGGGATACTCCCCATGCAAAAGGCAGGCCAAGTTGAGCGTAGCACATCCAAATCCTTGCTCCCTCTTTGTCATTCTGCTCAGAACTTCCCACAGCCCAATGCCAGATTACTGGCTCAGTCTAGGGTTGGGCTTAGGGCTAGGGTTAGGGTTATGCCTAGGGTTAGGGTTCACAAAACCACAAAGCCAGGAGCTCCAGGGACACTGATCATGCGAAAGGCAGGCCAAGTTAAGCACGGCACATCCAAAACCTTGCTCCCTCTTCTTCTTTCTGCAAGGGTTAGGGTTAGGGGCTCGGGTTAGTGTTAGGGGTTAGGGTTAGGGGTAGGGTTAGGGTTAGGGTTTTGACTAGGGTTAGGATTGAGAAAACGACAAAGCCAGGGGACCCACGCACACTAAGCATGCAAAAGGCAGGCCAAGTTGAGCGTAGCACATCCAAATCCCCTCTCCCTCTTCGTCATTCTGCTCGGAACTCACCACAGCCCAATGCCCGATTACTGCCTCAGTCTAGGGTTAGGCTTAGGGCTAGGGTTAGGGTTATGCCTAGGGTTAGGGTTCACAAAACCACAAAGCCAGGAGCTCCAGGGATACTCACCATGCAAAAGGCAGGCCAAGTTGAGTGTAGCACATCCAAATCCTTGCTCCCTCTTCTTCATTCTGCTCGGAACTCACCACAGCCCAATGCCCGATATCTGCCTCAGTCTAGGGTTAGGCTTAGGGCTAGGGTTAGGGTTATGCCTAGGGTTATGGTTCACAAAACCACAAAGCCAGGAGCTCCAGGGATACTCACCATGCAAAAGGCAGGCCAAGTTGAGCGTAGCACATCCAAATCCCCGCTCCCTCTTCGTCATTCTGCTCGGAACTCACCACAGCCCAATGCCCGATTTCTGCCTCAGTCTAGTGTTAGGCTTAGGGCTAGGGTTAGGGTTATGCCTAGGGTTAGGGTTATGCCTAGGGTTAGGGTTCACAAAACCACAAAGCCAGGAGCTCCAGGGATACTCACCATGCAAAAGGCAGGCCAAGTTGAGCGTAGCACATCCAAATCCCCTCTCCCTCTTCGTCATTCTGCTCGGAACTCACCACAGCCCAATGCCCGATTACTGGCTCAGTCTAGGGTTAGGCTTAGGGCTAGGGTTAGGGTTATGCCTAGGGTTAGGGTTCACAAAACCACAAAGCCAGGAGCTCCAGGGATACTCACCATGCAAAAGGCAGGCCAAGTTGAGCGTAGCACATCCAAATCCTTGCTCCCTCTTCGTCATTCTGCTCGGAACTCACCACAGCCCAATGCCCGATTACTGCCTCAGTCTAGGGTTAGGCTTAGCGCTAGGGTTAGGGTTATGCCTAGGGTTAGGGTTCACAAAACCACAAAGCCAGGAGCTCCAGGGATACTCACCATGCAAAAGGCAGGCCAAGTTGAGCGTAGCACATCCAAATCCCCTCTCCCTCTTCGTCATTCTGCTCGGAACTTCCCACAGCCCAATGCCAGATTACTGGCTCAGTCTAGGGTTAGGCTTAGGGCTAGGGTTAGGGTTATGCCTAGGGTTAGGGTTCACAAAACCACAAAGCCAGGAGCTCCAGGGACACTGATCATGCGAAAGGCAGGCCAAGTTAAGCACGGCACATCCAAAACCTTGCTCCCTCTTCTTCTTTCTGCAAGGGTTAGGGTTAGGGGCTCGGGTTAGGGTTAGGGGTTAGGGTTAGGGGTATGGTTAGGGTTAGGGTTTTGACTAGGGTTAGGATTGAGAAAACGACAAAGCCAGGGGACCCACGCACACTAAGCATGCAAAAGGCAGGCCAAGTTGAGCGTAGCACATCCAAATCCCCTCTCCCTCTTCGTCATTCTGCTCGGAACTCACCACAGCCCAATGCCCGATTTCTGCCTCAGTCTAGGGTTAGGCTTAGGGCTAGGGTTAGGGTTATGCCTAGGGTTAGGGTTCAGAAAACCACAAAGCCAGGAGCTCCAGGGATACTCACCATGCAAAAGGCAGGCCAAGTTGAGTGTAGCACATCCAAATCCTTGCTCCCTCTTCGTCATTCTGCTCGGAACTCACCACAGCCCAATGCCCGATTACTGCCTCAGTCTAGGGTTAGGCTTAGGGCTAGGGTTAGGGTTATGCCTAGGGTTAGGGTTCACAAAACCACAAAGCCAGGAGCTCCAGGGATACTCACCATGCAAAAGGCAGGCCAAGTTGAGCGTAGCACATCCAAATCCTTGCTCCCTCTTCGTCATTATGCTCGGAACTCACCACAGCCCAATGCCCGATTACTGCCTCAGTCTAGGGTTAGGCTTAGGGCTAGGGTTAGGGTTATGCCTAGGGTTAGGGTTCACAAAACCACAAAGCCAGGAGCTCCAGGGATACTCACCATGCAAAAGGCAGGCCAAGTTGAGCGTAGCACATCCAAATCCCCTCTCCCTCTTCGTCATTCTGCTCGGAACTCACCACAGCCCAATGCCCGATTACTGCCTCAGTCTAGGGTTAGGCTTAGGGCTAGGGTTAGGGTTATGCCTAGGGTTAGGGTTCACAAAACCACAAAGCCAGGAGCTCCAGGGATACTCACCATGCAAAAGGCAGGCCAAGTTGAGCGTAGCACATCCAAATCCCCTCTCCCTCTTCGTCATTCTGCTCGGAACTCACCACAGCCCAATGCCCGATTACTGCCTCAGTCTAGGGTTAGGCTTAGGGCTAGGGTTAGGGTTATGCCTAGGGTTAGGGTTCACAAAACCACAAAGCCAGGAGCTCCAGGGATACTCCCCATGCAAAAGGCAGGCCAAGTTGAGCGTAGCACATCCAAATCCTTGCTCCCTCTTTGTCATTCTGCTCAGAACTTCCCACAGCCCAATGCCAGATTACTGGCTCAGTCTAGGGTTAGGCTTAGGGCTAGGGTTAGGGTTATGCCTAGGGTTAGGGTTCACAAAACCACAAAGCCAGGAGCTCCAGGGACACTGATCATGCGAAAGGCAGGCCAAGTTAAGCACGGCACATCCAAAACCTTGCTCCCTCTTCTTCTTTCTGCAAGGGTTAGGGTTAGGGGCTCGGGTTAGTGTTAGGGGTTAGGGTTAGGGGTAGGGTTAGGGTTAGGGTTTTGACTAGGGTTAGGATTGAGAAAACGACAAAGCCAGGGGACCCAGGCACACTAAGCATGCAAAAGGCAGGCCAAGTTGAGCGTAGCACATCCAAATCCCCTCTCCCTCTTCGTCATTCTGCTCGGAACTCACCACAGCCCAATGCCCGATTACTGCCTCAGTCTAGGGTTAGGCTTAGGGCTAGGGTTAGGGTTATGCCTAGGGTTAGGGTTCAGAAAACCACAAAGCCAGGAGCTCCAGGGATACTCCCCATGCAAAAGGCAGGCCAAGTTGAGCGTAGCACATCCAAATCCCCTCTCCCTCTTCTTCATTCTGCTCGGAACTCACCACAGCCCAATGCCCGATATCTGCCTCAGTCTAGGGTTAGGCTTAGGGCTAGGGTTAGGGTTATGCCTAGGGTTAGGGTTCACAAAACCACAAAGCCAGGAGCTCCAGGGATACTCACCATGCAAAAGGCAGGCCAAGTTGAGCGTAGCACATCCAAATCCCCTCTCCCTCTTCGTCATTCTGCTCGGAACTCCCCACAGCCCAATGCCCGATTTCTGCCTCAGTCTAGGGTTCGGCTTAGGGCTAGGGTTAGGGTTATGCCTAGGGTTAGGGTTCACAAAATCACAAAGCCAGGAGCTCCAGGGATACTCCCCATGCAAAAGGCAGGCCAAGTTGAGCGTAGCACATCCAAATCCTTGCTCCCTCTTCATCATTCTGCTCGGAACTCACCACAGCCCCATGCCCGATTTCTGCCTCAGTCTAGGGTTAGGTTTAGGGCTAGGGTTAGGGTTATGCCTAGGGTTAGGGTTCAGAAAACCACAAAGCCAGGAGCTCCAGGGATACTCCCCATGCAAAAGGCAGGCCAAGTTGAGCGTAGCACATCCAAATCCTTGCTCCCTCTTCGTCATTCTGCTCGGAACTCCCCACAGCCCAATGCCCGATTTCTGCCTCAGTCTAGGGTTAGGCTTAGGGCTAGGGTTAGGGTTATGCCTAGGGTTAGGGTTCACAAAACCACAAAGCCAGGAGCTCCAGGGACACTGATCATGCGAAAGGCAGGGCAAGTTAAGCACGGCACATCCAAAACCTTGCTCCCTCTTCTTCTTTCTGCAAGGGTTAGGGTTAGGGGCTCGGGTTAGTGTTAGGGGTTAGGGTTAGGGGTAGGGTTAGGGTTAGGGTTTTGACTAGGGTTAGGATTGAGAAAACGACAAAGCCAGGGGACCCACGCACACTAAGCATGCAAAAGGCAGGCCAAGTTGAGCGTAGCACATCCAAATCCCCTCTCCCTCTTCGTCATTCTGCTCGGAATTCACCACAGCCCAATGCCCGATTACTGCCTCAGTCTAGGGTTAGGCTTAGCGCTAGGATTAGGGTTATGCCTAGGGTTAGGGTTCAGAAAACCACAAAGCCAGGAGCTCCAGGGATACTCCCCATGCAAAAGGCAGGCCAAGTTGAGCGTAGCACATCCAAATCCTTGCTCCCTCTTTGTCATTCTGCTCGGAACTCACCACAGCCCAATGCCCGATTTCTGCCTCAGTCTAGGGTTAGGCTTAGGGCTAGGGTTAGGGTTATGCCTAGGGTTAGGGTTCAGAAAACCACAAAGCCAGGAGCTCCAGGGACACTGATCATGCGAAAGGCAGGCCAAGTTGAGCACGGCACATCCAAAACCTTGCTCCCTCTTCTTCTTTCTGCAAGGGTTAGGGTTAGGGGCTCGGGTTAGTGTTAGGGGTTAGGGTTAGGGGTAGGGTTAGGGTTAGGGTTTTGACTAGGGTTAGGATTGAGAAAACGACAAAGCCAGGGGACCCAGGCACACTAAGCATGCAAAAGGCAGGCCAAGTTGAGCGTAGCACATCCAAATCCCCTCTCCCTCTTCGTCATTCTGCTCGGAATTCACCACAGCCCAATGCCCGATTACTGCCTCAGTCTAGGGTTAGGCTTAGCGCTAGGGTTAGGGTTATGCCTAGGGTTAGGGTTCAGAAAACCACAAAGCCAGGAGCTCCAGGGATACTCCCCATGCAAAAGGCAGGCCAAGTTGAGCGTAGCACATCCAAATCCTTGCTCCCTCTTTGTCATTCTGCTCGGAACTCACCACAGCCCAATGCCCGATTTCTGCCTCAGTCTAGGGTTAGGCTTAGGGCTAGGGTTAGGGTTATGCCTAGGGTTAGGGTTCAGAAAACCACAAAGCCAGGAGCTCCAGGGATACTCCCCATGCAAAAGGCAGGCCAAGTTGAGCGTAGCACATCCAAATCCCCTCTCCCTCTTCGTCATTCTGCTCGGAACTCCCCACAGCCCAATGCCCGATTACTGGCTCAGTCTAGGGTTAGGCTTAGGGCTAGGGTTAGGGTTATGCCTAGGGTTAGGGTTCACAAAACCACAAAGCCAGGAGCTCCAGGGATACTCACCATGCAAAAGGCAGGCCAAGTTGAGCGTAGCACATCCAAATCCTTGCTCCCTCTTCTTCATTCTGCTCGGAACTCACCACAGCCCAATGCCCAATATCTGCCTCAGTCTAGGGTTAGGCTTAGGGCTAGGGTTAGGGTTATGCCTAGGGTTATGGTTCACAAAACCACAAAGCCAGGAGCTCCAGGGATACTCACCATGCAAAAGGCAGGCCAAGTTGAGCGTAGCACATCCAAATCCCCTCTCCCTCTTCGTCATTCTGCTCGGAACTCACCACAGCCCAATGCCCGATTACTGCCTCAGTCTAGGGTTAGGCTTAGGGCTAGGGTTAGGGTTATGCCTAGGGTTAGGGTTCACAAAACCACAAAGCCAGGAGCTCCAGGGATACTCACCATGCAAAAGGCAGGCCAAGTTGAGCGTAGCACATCCAAATCATTGCTCCCTCTTTGTCATTCTGCTCGGAACTCACCACAGCCCCATGCTCGATTTCTGCCTCAGTCTAGGGTTAGGCTTAGGGCTAGGGTTAGGGTTATGCCTAGGGTTAGGGTTCAGAAAACCACAAAGCCAGGAGCTCCAGGGATACTCCCCATGCAAAAGGCAGGCCAAGTTGAGCGCAGCCAATCCAAATCCTTGCTCCCCCTTCGTCATTCTGCTCGGAACTCCCCACAGCCCAATGCCCGATTTCTGCCTCAGTCTAGGGTTAGGCTTAGGGCTAGGGTTAGGGTTATGCCTAGGGTTAGGGTTCACAAAACCACAAAGCCAGGAGCTCCAGGGATACTCACCATGCAAAAGGCAGGCCAAGTTGAGCGTAGCAGATCCAAATCCCCTCTCCCTCTTTGTCATTCTCCTCGGAACTCCCCACAGCCCAATGCCCGATTACTGGCTCAGTCTAGGGTTAGGCTTAGGGCTAGGGTTAGGGTTATGCCTAGGGTTAGGGTTCACAAAACCACAAAGCCAGGAGCTCCAGGGATACTCCCCATGCAAAAGGCAGGCCAAGTTGAGCGTAGCACATCCAAATCCTTGCTCCCTCTTTGTCATTCTGCTCAGAACTTCCCACAGCCCAATGCCAGATTACTGGCTCAGTCTAGGGTTAGGCTTAGGGCTAGGGTTAGGGTTATGCCTAGGGTTTGGGTTCACAAAACCACAAAGCCAGGAGCTCCAGGGACACTGATCATGCGAAAGGCAGGCCAAGTTAAGCACGGCACATCCAAAACCTCGCTCCCTCTTCGTCATTCTGCAAGGGTTAGGGTTAGGGGCTCGTGTTAGGGTTAGGGGTTAGGGTTAGGGGTAGGGTTAGGGTTAGGGTTTTGACTAGGGTTAGGATTGAGAAAACCACAAAGCCAGGGGACCCAGGCACACTAAGCATGCAAAAGGCAGGCCAAGTTGAGCGTAGCACATCCAAATCCCCTCTCCCTCTTCGTCATTCTGCTCGGAACTCCCCACAGCCCAATGCCCGATTTCTGCCTCAGTCTAGGGTTAGGCTTAGGGCTAGGGTTAGGGTTATGCTAGGGTTAGGGTTCAGAAAACCACAAAGCCAGGAGATCCAGGGATACACACCATGCAAAAGGCAGGCCAAGTTGAGCGTAGCACATCCAAATCCCCTCTCCCTCTTCTTCATTCTGCTCGGAACTCCCCACAGCCCAATGCCCGATTTCTGCCTCAGTCTAGGGTTAGGCTTAGCGCTAGGGTTAGGGTTATGCCTAGGGTTAGGGTTCAGAAAACCACAAAGCCAGGAGCTCCAGGGATACTCCCCATGCAAAAGGCAGGCCAAGTTGAGCGTAGCACATCCAAATCCTTGCTCCCTCTTTGTCATTCTGCTCGGAACTCACCACAGCCCAATGCCCGATTTCTGCCTCAGTCTAGGGTTAGGCTTAGGGCTAGGGTTAGGGTTATGCCTAGGGTTAGGGTTCAGAAAACCACAAAGCCAGGAGCTCCAGGGATACTCCCCATGCAAAAGGCAGGCCAAGTTGAGCGTAGCACATCCAAATCCCCTCTCCCTCTTCGTCATTCTGCTCGGAACTCCCCACAGCCCAATGCCCGATTACTGGCTCAGTCTAGGGTTAGGCTTAGGGCTAGGGTTAGGGTTATGCCTAGGGTTAGGGTTCACAAAACCACAAAGCCAGGAGCTCCAGGGATACTCACCATGCAAAAGGCAGGCCAAGTTGAGCGTAGCACATCCAAATCCTTGCTCCCTCTTCTTCATTCTGCTCGGAACTCACCACAGCCCAATGCCCAATATCTGCCTCAGTCTAGGGTTAGGCTTAGGGCTAGGGTTAGGGTTATGCCTAGGGTTATGGTTCACAAAACCACAAAGCCAGGAGCTCCAGGGATACTCACCATGCAAAAGGCAGGCCAAGTTGAGCGTAGCACATCCAAATCCCCTCTCCCTCTTCGTCATTCTGCTCGGAACTCACCACAGCCCAATGCCCGATTACTGCCTCAGTCTAGGGTTAGGCTTAGGGCTAGGGTTAGGGTTATGCCTAGGGTTAGGGTTCACAAAACCACAAAGCCAGGAGCTCCAGGGATACTCACCATGCAAAAGGCAGGCCAAGTTGAGCGTAGCACATCCAAATCATTGCTCCCTCTTTGTCATTCTGCTCGGAACTCACCACAGCCCCATGCTCGATTTCTGCCTCAGTCTAGGGTTAGGCTTAGGGCTAGGGTTAGGGTTATGCCTAGGGTTAGGGTTCAGAAAACCACAAAGCCAGGAGCTCCAGGGATACTCCCCATGCAAAAGGCAGGCCAAGTTGAGCGCAGCCAATCCAAATCCTTGCTCCCCCTTCGTCATTCTGCTCGGAACTCCCCACAGCCCAATGCCCGATTTCTGCCTCAGTCTAGGGTTAGGCTTAGGGCTAGGGTTAGGGTTATGCCTAGGGTTAGGGTTCACAAAACCACAAAGCCAGGAGCTCCAGGGATACTCACCATGCAAAAGGCAGGCCAAGTTGAGCGTAGCAGATCCAAATCCCCTCTCCCTCTTTGTCATTCTCCTCGGAACTCCCCACAGCCCAATGCCCGATTACTGGCTCAGTCTAGGGTTAGGCTTAGGGCTAGGGTTAGGGTTATGCCTAGGGTTAGGGTTCACAAAACCACAAAGCCAGGAGCTCCAGGGATACTCCCCATGCAAAAGGCAGGCCAAGTTGAGCGTAGCACATCCAAATCCTTGCTCCCTCTTTGTCATTCTGCTCAGAACTTCCCACAGCCCAATGCCAGATTACTGGCTCAGTCTAGGGTTAGGCTTAGGGCTAGGGTTAGGGTTATGCCTAGGGTTTGGGTTCACAAAACCACAAAGCCAGGAGCTCCAGGGACACTGATCATGCGAAAGGCAGGCCAAGTTAAGCACGGCACATCCAAAACCTCGCTCCCTCTTCGTCATTCTGCAAGGGTTAGGGTTAGGGGCTCGTGTTAGGGTTAGGGGTTAGGGTTAGGGGTAGGGTTAGGGTTAGGGTTTTGACTAGGGTTAGGATTGAGAAAACCACAAAGCCAGGGGACCCAGGCACACTAAGCATGCAAAAGGCAGGCCAAGTTGAGCGTAGCACATCCAAATCCCCTCTCCCTCTTCGTCATTCTGCTCGGAACTCCCCACAGCCCAATGCCCGATTTCTGCCTCAGTCTAGGGTTAGGCTTAGGGCTAGGGTTAGGGTTATGCCTAGGGTTAGGGTTCACAAAACCACAAAGCCAGGAGCTCCAGGGACACTGATCATGCGAAAGGCAGGGCAAGTTAAGCACGGCACATCCAAAACCTTGCTCCCTCTTCTTCTTTCTGCAAGGGTTAGGGTTAGGGGCTCGGGTTAGTGTTAGGGGTTAGGGTTAGGGGTAGGGTTAGGGTTAGGGTTTTGACTAGGGTTAGGATTGAGAAAACGACAAAGCCAGGGGACCCACGCACACTAAGCATGCAAAAGGCAGGCCAAGTTGAGCGTAGCACATCCAAATCCCCTCTCCCTCTTCGTCATTCTGCTCGGAATTCACCACAGCCCAATGCCCGATTACTGCCTCAGTCTAGGGTTAGGCTTAGCGCTAGGATTAGGGTTATGCCTAGGGTTAGGGTTCAGAAAACCACAAAGCCAGGAGCTCCAGGGATACTCCCCATGCAAAAGGCAGGCCAAGTTGAGCGTAGCACATCCAAATCCTTGCTCCCTCTTTGTCATTCTGCTCGGAACTCACCACAGCCCAATGCCCGATTTCTGCCTCAGTCTAGGGTTAGGCTTAGGGCTAGGGTTAGGGTTATGCCTAGGGTTAGG
The DNA here is from genome assembly GCF_965178545.1 of Coloeus monedula. NCBI lineage: Eukaryota > Metazoa > Chordata > Aves > Passeriformes > Corvidae > Coloeus > Coloeus monedula. The sequence goes on along the minus strand of NW_028120717.1, from coordinate 197,304 downwards.
GTTCAGAAAACCACAAAGCCAGGAGCTCCAGGGACACTGATCATGCGAAAGGCAGGCCAAGTTGAGCACGGCACATCCAAAACCTTGCTCCCTCTTCTTCTTTCTGCAAGGGTTAGGGTTAGGGGCTCGGGTTAGTGTTAGGGGTTAGGGTTAGGGGTAGGGTTAGGGTTAGGGTTTTGACTAGGGTTAGGATTGAGAAAACGACAAAGCCAGGGGACCCAGGCACACTAAGCATGCAAAAGGCAGGCCAAGTTGAGCGTAGCACATCCAAATCCCCTCTCCCTCTTCGTCATTCTGCTCGGAATTCACCACAGCCCAATGCCCGATTACTGCCTCAGTCTAGGGTTAGGCTTAGCGCTAGGGTTAGGGTTATGCCTAGGGTTAGGGTTCAGAAAACCACAAAGCCAGGAGCTCCAGGGATACTCCCCATGCAAAAGGCAGGCCAAGTTGAGCGTAGCACATCCAAATCCTTGCTCCCTCTTTGTCATTCTGCTCGGAACTCACCACAGCCCAATGCCCGATTTCTGCCTCAGTCTAGGGTTAGGCTTAGGGCTAGGGTTAGGGTTATGCCTAGGGTTAGGGTTCAGAAAACCACAAAGCCAGGAGCTCCAGGGATACTCCCCATGCAAAAGGCAGGCCAAGTTGAGCGTAGCACATCCAAATCCCCTCTCCCTCTTCGTCATTCTGCTCGGAACTCCCCACAGCCCAATGCCCGATTACTGGCTCAGTCTAGGGTTAGGCTTAGGGCTAGGGTTAGGGTTATGCCTAGGGTTAGGGTTCACAAAACCACAAAGCCAGGAGCTCCAGGGATACTCACCATGCAAAAGGCAGGCCAAGTTGAGCGTAGCACATCCAAATCCTTGCTCCCTCTTCTTCATTCTGCTCGGAACTCACCACAGCCCAATGCCCAATATCTGCCTCAGTCTAGGGTTAGGCTTAGGGCTAGGGTTAGGGTTATGCCTAGGGTTATGGTTCACAAAACCACAAAGCCAGGAGCTCCAGGGATACTCACCATGCAAAAGGCAGGCCAAGTTGAGCGTAGCACATCCAAATCCCCTCTCCCTCTTCGTCATTCTGCTCGGAACTCACCACAGCCCAATGCCCGATTACTGCCTCAGTCTAGGGTTAGGCTTAGGGCTAGGGTTAGGGTTATGCCTAGGGTTAGGGTTCACAAAACCACAAAGCCAGGAGCTCCAGGGATACTCACCATGCAAAAGGCAGGCCAAGTTGAGCGTAGCACATCCAAATCATTGCTCCCTCTTTGTCATTCTGCTCGGAACTCACCACAGCCCCATGCTCGATTTCTGCCTCAGTCTAGGGTTAGGCTTAGGGCTAGGGTTAGGGTTATGCCTAGGGTTAGGGTTCAGAAAACCACAAAGCCAGGAGCTCCAGGGATACTCCCCATGCAAAAGGCAGGCCAAGTTGAGCGCAGCCAATCCAAATCCTTGCTCCCCCTTCGTCATTCTGCTCGGAACTCCCCACAGCCCAATGCCCGATTTCTGCCTCAGTCTAGGGTTAGGCTTAGGGCTAGGGTTAGGGTTATGCCTAGGGTTAGGGTTCACAAAACCACAAAGCCAGGAGCTCCAGGGATACTCACCATGCAAAAGGCAGGCCAAGTTGAGCGTAGCAGATCCAAATCCCCTCTCCCTCTTTGTCATTCTCCTCGGAACTCCCCACAGCCCAATGCCCGATTACTGGCTCAGTCTAGGGTTAGGCTTAGGGCTAGGGTTAGGGTTATGCCTAGGGTTAGGGTTCACAAAACCACAAAGCCAGGAGCTCCAGGGATACTCCCCATGCAAAAGGCAGGCCAAGTTGAGCGTAGCACATCCAAATCCTTGCTCCCTCTTTGTCATTCTGCTCAGAACTTCCCACAGCCCAATGCCAGATTACTGGCTCAGTCTAGGGTTAGGCTTAGGGCTAGGGTTAGGGTTATGCCTAGGGTTTGGGTTCACAAAACCACAAAGCCAGGAGCTCCAGGGACACTGATCATGCGAAAGGCAGGCCAAGTTAAGCACGGCACATCCAAAACCTCGCTCCCTCTTCGTCATTCTGCAAGGGTTAGGGTTAGGGGCTCGTGTTAGGGTTAGGGGTTAGGGTTAGGGGTAGGGTTAGGGTTAGGGTTTTGACTAGGGTTAGGATTGAGAAAACCACAAAGCCAGGGGACCCAGGCACACTAAGCATGCAAAAGGCAGGCCAAGTTGAGCGTAGCACATCCAAATCCCCTCTCCCTCTTCGTCATTCTGCTCGGAACTCCCCACAGCCCAATGCCCGATTTCTGCCTCAGTCTAGGGTTAGGCTTAGGGCTAGGGTTAGGGTTATGCTAGGGTTAGGGTTCAGAAAACCACAAAGCCAGGAGATCCAGGGATACACACCATGCAAAAGGCAGGCCAAGTTGAGCGTAGCACATCCAAATCCCCTCTCCCTCTTCTTCATTCTGCTCGGAACTCCCCACAGCCCAATGCCCGATTTCTGCCTCAGTCTAGGGTTAGGCTTAGCGCTAGGGTTAGGGTTATGCCTAGGGTTAGGGTTCAGAAAACCACAAAGCCAGGAGCTCCAGGGATACTCCCCATGCAAAAGGCAGGCCAAGTTGAGCGTAGCACATCCAAATCCTTGCTCCCTCTTTGTCATTCTGCTCGGAACTCACCACAGCCCAATGCCCGATTTCTGCCTCAGTCTAGGGTTAGGCTTAGGGCTAGGGTTAGGGTTATGCCTAGGGTTAGGGTTCAGAAAACCACAAAGCCAGGAGCTCCAGGGATACTCCCCATGCAAAAGGCAGGCCAAGTTGAGCGTAGCACATCCAAATCCCCTCTCCCTCTTCGTCATTCTGCTCGGAACTCCCCACAGCCCAATGCCCGATTACTGGCTCAGTCTAGGGTTAGGCTTAGGGCTAGGGTTAGGGTTATGCCTAGGGTTAGGGTTCACAAAACCACAAAGCCAGGAGCTCCAGGGATACTCACCATGCAAAAGGCAGGCCAAGTTGAGCGTAGCACATCCAAATCCTTGCTCCCTCTTCTTCATTCTGCTCGGAACTCACCACAGCCCAATGCCCAATATCTGCCTCAGTCTAGGGTTAGGCTTAGGGCTAGGGTTAGGGTTATGCCTAGGGTTATGGTTCACAAAACCACAAAGCCAGGAGCTCCAGGGATACTCACCATGCAAAAGGCAGGCCAAGTTGAGCGTAGCACATCCAAATCCCCTCTCCCTCTTCGTCATTCTGCTCGGAACTCACCACAGCCCAATGCCCGATTACTGCCTCAGTCTAGGGTTAGGCTTAGGGCTAGGGTTAGGGTTATGCCTAGGGTTAGGGTTCACAAAACCACAAAGCCAGGAGCTCCAGGGATACTCACCATGCAAAAGGCAGGCCAAGTTGAGCGTAGCACATCCAAATCATTGCTCCCTCTTTGTCATTCTGCTCGGAACTCACCACAGCCCCATGCTCGATTTCTGCCTCAGTCTAGGGTTAGGCTTAGGGCTAGGGTTAGGGTTATGCCTAGGGTTAGGGTTCAGAAAACCACAAAGCCAGGAGCTCCAGGGATACTCCCCATGCAAAAGGCAGGCCAAGTTGAGCGCAGCCAATCCAAATCCTTGCTCCCCCTTCGTCATTCTGCTCGGAACTCCCCACAGCCCAATGCCCGATTTCTGCCTCAGTCTAGGGTTAGGCTTAGGGCTAGGGTTAGGGTTATGCCTAGGGTTAGGGTTCACAAAACCACAAAGCCAGGAGCTCCAGGGATACTCACCATGCAAAAGGCAGGCCAAGTTGAGCGTAGCAGATCCAAATCCCCTCTCCCTCTTTGTCATTCTCCTCGGAACTCCCCACAGCCCAATGCCCGATTACTGGCTCAGTCTAGGGTTAGGCTTAGGGCTAGGGTTAGGGTTATGCCTAGGGTTAGGGTTCACAAAACCACAAAGCCAGGAGCTCCAGGGATACTCCCCATGCAAAAGGCAGGCCAAGTTGAGCGTAGCACATCCAAATCCTTGCTCCCTCTTTGTCATTCTGCTCAGAACTTCCCACAGCCCAATGCCAGATTACTGGCTCAGTCTAGGGTTAGGCTTAGGGCTAGGGTTAGGGTTATGCCTAGGGTTTGGGTTCACAAAACCACAAAGCCAGGAGCTCCAGGGACACTGATCATGCGAAAGGCAGGCCAAGTTAAGCACGGCACATCCAAAACCTCGCTCCCTCTTCGTCATTCTGCAAGGGTTAGGGTTAGGGGCTCGTGTTAGGGTTAGGGGTTAGGGTTAGGGGTAGGGTTAGGGTTAGGGTTTTGACTAGGGTTAGGATTGAGAAAACCACAAAGCCAGGGGACCCAGGCACACTAAGCATGCAAAAGGCAGGCCAAGTTGAGCGTAGCACATCCAAATCCCCTCTCCCTCTTCGTCATTCTGCTCGGAACTCCCCACAGCCCAATGCCCGATTTCTGCCTCAGTCTAGGGTTAGGCTTAGGGCTAGGGTTAGGGTTATGCTAGGGTTAGGGTTCAGAAAACCACAAAGCCAGGAGATCCAGGGATACACACCATGCAAAAGGCAGGCCAAGTTGAGCGTAGCACATCCAAATCCCCTCTCCCTCTTCTTCATTCTGCTCGGAACTCCCCACAGCCCAATGCCCGATTTCTGCCTCAGTCTAGGGTTAGGCTTAGGGCTAGGGTTAGGGTTATGCCTAGGGTTAGGCTTCACAAAACCACAAAGCCAGGAGCTCCAGGGATACTCACCATGCAAAAGGCAGGCCAAGTTGAGCATAGCACATCCAAATCCCCTCTCCCTCTTCGTGATTCTCCTCGGAACTCCCCACAGCCCAATGCCCGATTACTGGCTCAGTCTAGGGTTAGGCTTAGGGCTAGGGTTAGGGTTATGCCTAGGGTTAGGGTTCACAAAACCACAAAGCCAGGAGCTCCAGGGATACTCCCCATGCAAAAGGCAGGCCAAGTTGAGCGTAGCACATCCAAATCCTTGCTCCCTCTTTGTCATTCTTGCTCGGAACTCACCACAGCCCAATGCCCGATTTCTGCCTCAGTCTACGGTTAAGCTTAGGGCTAGGGTTAGGGTTATGCCTAGGGTTAGGCTTCAGAAAACCACAAAGCCAGGAGCTCCAGGGATACTCCCCATGCAAAAGGCAGGCCAAGTTGAGCGTAGCACATCCAAATCCTTGCTCCCTCTTTGTGATTCTGCTCGGAACTCACCACAGCCCAATGCCCGATTACTGCCTCAGTCTAGGGTTAGGCTTAGGGCTAGGGTTAGGGTTATGCCTAGGGTTAGGGTTCACAAAACCAGAAAGCCAGGAACTCCAGGGATACTCCCCATGCAAAAGGCAGGCCAAGTTGAGTGTAGCACATCCAAATCCTTGCTCCCTCTTTGTCATTCTGCTCGGAACTCACCACAGCCCAATGCCCGATTTCTGCCTCAGTCTAGGGTTAGGCTTAGGGCTAGGGTTAGGGTTATGCCTAGGGTTAGGGTTCACAAAACCACAAAGCCAGGAGCTCCAGGGATACTCCCCATGCAAAAGGCAGGCCAAGTTGAGCGTAGCACATCCAAATCCCCTCTCCCTCTTTGTCATTCTGCTCGGAACTCCCCACAGCCCAATGCCCGATTACTGCCTCAGTCTAGGGTTAGGCTTAGGGCTAGGGTTAGGGTTATGCCTAGGGTTAGGGTTCAGAAAACCACAAAGCCAGGAGCTCCAGGGATACTCAACATGCAAAAGGCAGGCCAAGTTGTGTGTAGCACATCCAAATCCTTGCTCCCTCTTTGTCATTCTGCTCGGAACTCACCACAGCCCTATGCCCGATTTCTGCCTCAGTCTAGGGTTAGGCTTAGGGCTAGGGTTAGGGTTATGCCTAGGGTTAGGGTTCACAAAACCACAAAGCCAGGAGCTCCAGGGATACTCCCCATGCAAAAGGCAGGCCAAGTTGAGCGTAGCACATCCAAATCCCCTCTCCCTCTTTGTCATTCTGCTCGGAACTCACCACAGCCCAATGCCCGATTACTGCCTCAGTCTAGGGTTAGGCTTAGGGCTAGGGTTAGGGTTATGCCTAGGGTTAGGGTTCACAAAACCACAAAGCCAGGAACTCCAGGGATACTCACCATGCAAAAGGCAGGCCAAGTTGAGTGTAGCACATCCAAATCGTTGCTCCCTCTTTGTCATTCTGCTCGGAACTCACCACGGCCCAATGCCCGATTACTGCCTCAGTCTAGGGTTAGGCTTAGGGCTAGGGTTAGGGTTATGCCTAGGGTTAGGGTTCACAAAACCACAAAGCCAGGAGCTCCAGGGATACTCCCCATGCAAAAGGCAGGCCAAGTTGAGCGTAGCACATCCAAATCCCCTCTCCCTCTTTGTCATTCTGCTCGGAACTCCCCACAGCCCAATGCCCGATTTCTGCCTCAGTCTAGGGTTAGGCTTAGGGCTAGGGTTAGGGTTATGCCTAGGGTTAGGGTTCAGAAAACCACAAAGCCAGGAGCTCCAAGGATACTCCCCATGCAAAAGGCAGGCCAAGTTGAGCGTAGCACATCCAAATCCTTGCTCCCTCTTTGTCATTCTGCTCGGAACTCACCACAGCCCAATGCCCGATTACTGCCTCAGTCTAGGGTTAGGCTTAGGGCTAGGGTTAGGGTTATGCCTAGGGTTAGGCTTCACAAAACCACAAAGCCAGGAGCTCCAGGGACACTGATCATGCGAAAGGCAGGCCAAGTTAAGCACGGCACATCCAAAACCTTGCTCCCTCTTCGTCATTCTGCAAGGGTTAGGGTTAGGGGCTCGTGTTAGGGTTAGGGGTTAGGGTTAGGGGTAGGGTTAGGGTTAGGGTTTTGACTAGGGTTAGGATTGAGAAAACCACAAAGCCAGGGGACCCAGGCACACTAAGCATGCAAAAGGCAGGCCAAGTTGAGCGTAGCACATCCAAATCCCCTCTCCCTCTTCGTCATTCTGCTCGGAACTCCCCACAGCCCAATGCCCGATTACTGGCTCAGTCTAGGGTTAGGCTTAGGGCTAGGGTTAGGGTTATGCCTAGGGTTAGGGTTCAGAAAACCACAAAGCCAGGAGCTCCAGGGATACTCCCCATGCAAAAGGCAGGCCAAGTTGAGCATAGCACATCCAAATCCCCTCTCCCTCTTCGTCATTCTGCTCGGAACTCACCACAGCCCAATGCCCGATTTCTGCCTCAGTCTAGGGTTAGGCTTAGGGCTAGGGTTAGGGTTATGCCTAGGGTTAGGGTTCACAAAACCACAAAGCCAGGAGCTCCAGGGATACTCCCCATGCAAAAGGCAGGCCAAGTTGAGCGTAGCACATCCAAATCCCCTCTCCCTCTTTGTCATTCTGCTCGGAACTCACCACAGCCCAATGCCCGATTACTGCCTCAGTCTAGGGTTAGGCTTAGGGCTAGGGTTAGGGTTATGCCTAGGGTTAGGGTTCACAAAACCACAAAGCCAGGAACTCCAGGGATACTCACCATGCAAAAGGCAGGCCAAGTTGAGTGTAGCACATCCAAATCGTTGCTCCCTCTTTGTCATTCTGCTCGGAACTCACCACGGCCCAATGCCCGATTACTGCCTCAGTCTAGGGTTAGGCTTAGGGCTAGGGTTAGGGTTATGCCTAGGGTTAGGGTTCACAAAACCACAAAGCCAGGAGCTCCAGGGATACTCCCCATGCAAAAGGCAGGCCAAGTTGAGCGTAGCACATCCAAATCCCCTCTCCCTCTTTGTCATTCTCCTCGGAACTCCCCACAGCCCAATGCCCGATTTCTGCCTCAGTCTAGGGTTAGGCTTAGGGCTAGGGTTAGGGTTATGCCTAGGGTTAGGGTTCAGAAAACCACAAAGCCAGGAGCTCCAAGGATACTCCCCATGCAAAAGGCAGGCCAAGTTGAGCGTAGCACATCCAAATCCTTGCTCCCTCTTTGTCATTCTGCTCGGAACTCACCACAGCCCAATGCCCGATTACTGCCTCAGTCTAGGGTTAGGCTTAGGGCTAGGGTTAGGGTTATGCCTAGGGTTAGGCTTCACAAAACCACAAAGCCAGGAGCTCCAGGGACACTGATCATGCGAAAGGCAGGCCAAGTTAAGCACGGCACATCCAAATCCTTGCTCCCTCTTCGTCATTCTGCAAGGGTTAGGGTTAGGGGCTCGTGTTAGGGTTAGGGGTTAGGGTTAGGGGTAGGGTTAGGGTTAGGGTTTTGACTAGGGTTAGGATTGAGAAAACCACAAAGCCAGGGGACCCAGGCACACTAAGCATGCAAAAGGCAGGCCAAGTTGAGCGTAGCACATCCAAATCCCCTCTCCCTCTTCGTCATTCTGCTCGGAACTCCCCACAGCCCAATGCCCGATTTCTGCCTCAGTCTAGGGTTAGGCTTAGGGCTAGGGTTAGGGTTATGCCTAGGGTTAGGGTTCAGAAAACCACAAAGCCAGGAGATCCAGGGATACACACCATGCAAAAGGCAGGCCAAGTTGAGCGTAGCACATCCAAATCCCCTCTCCCTCTTCTTCATTCTGCTCGGAACTCACCACAGCCCAATGCCCGATTACTGCCTCAGTCTAGGGTTAGGCTTAGGGCTAGGGTTAGGGTTATGCCTAGGGTTAGGCTTCACAAAACCACAAAGCCAGGAGCTCCAGGGATACTCACCATGCAAAAGGCAGGCCAAGTTGAGCGTAGCACATCCAAATCATTGCTCCCTCTTCGTCATTCTCCTCGGAACTCCCCACAGCCCAATGCCCGATTACTGGCTCAGTCTAGGGTTAGGCTTAGGGCTAGGGTTAGGGTTATGCCTAGGGTTAGGGTTCACAAAACCACAAAGCCAGGAGCTCCAGGGATACTCCCCATGCAAAAGGCAGGCCAAGTTGAGCGTAGCACATCCAAATCCCCTCTCCCTCTTCTTCATTCTGCTCGGAACTCACCACAGCCCAATGCCCGATTTCTGCCTCAGTCTAGGGTTAGGCTTAGGGCTAGGGTTAGGGTTATGCCTAGGGTTAGGCTTCAGAAAACCACAAAGCCAGGAGCTCCAGGGATACTCCCCATGCAAAAGGCAGGCCAAGTTGAGCGTAGCACATCCAAATCCTTGCTCCCTCTTCGTCATTCTGCTCGGAACTCACCACAGCCCAATGCCCGATTACTGCCTCAGTCTAGGGTTAGGCTTAGGGCTAGGGTTAGGGTTATGCCTAGGGTTAGGGTTCACAAAACCACAAAGCCAGGAGCTCCAGGGATACTCAACATGCAAAAGGCAGGCCAAGTTGAGCGTAGCACATCCAAATCATTGCTCCCTCTTTGTCATTCTGCTCGGAACTCACCACAGCCCAATGCCCGATTACTGGCTCAGTCTAGGGTTAGGCTTAGGGCTAGGGTTAGGGTTATGCCTAGGGTTAGGATTCACAAAACCACAAAGCCAGGAGCTCCAGGGATACTCCCCATGCAAAAGGCAGGCCAAGTTGAGCGTAGCACATCCAAATCCCCTCTCCCTCTTCTTCATTCTGCTCGGAACTCCCCACAGCCCAATGCCCGATTTCTGCCTCAGTCTAGGGTTAGGCTTAGGGCTAGGGTTAGGGTTATGCCTAGGGTTAGGGTTCAGAAAACCACAAAGCCAGGAGCTCCAGGGATACTCCCCATGCAAAAGGCAGGCCAAGTTGAGCATAGCACATCCAAATCCCCTCTCCCTCTTCGTCATTCTGCTCGGAACTCACCACAGCCCAATGCCCGATTTCTGCCTCAGTCTAGGGTTAGGCTTAGGGCTAGGGTTAGGGTTATGCCTAGGGTTAGGGTTCACAAAACCACAAAGCCAGGAGCTCCAGGGATACTCACCATGCAAAAGGCAGGCCAAGTTGAGCGTAGCACATCCAAATCCCCTCTCCCTCTTTGTCATTCTGCTCGGAACTCACCACAGCCCAATGCCCGATTACTGCCTCAGTCTAGGGTTAGGCTTAGGGCTAGGGTTAGGGTTATGCCTAGGGTTAGGGTTCACAAAACCACAAAGCCAGGAACTCCAGGGATACTCACCATGCAAAAGGCAGGCCAAGTTGAGCGTAGCACATCCAAATCCCCTCTCCCTCTTTGTCATTCTGCTCGGAACTCACCACAGCCCAATGCCCGATTACTGCCTCAGTCTAGGGTTAGGCTTAGGGCTAGGGTTAGGGTTATGCCTAGGGTTAGGGTTCAGAAAACCACAAAGCCAGGAGCTCCAGGGATACTCCCCATGCAAAAGGCAGGCCAAGTTGAGCGTAGCACATCCAAATCCTTGCTCCCTCTTTGTGATTCTGCTCGGAACTCACCACAGCCCAATGCCCGATTACTGCCTCAGTCTAGGGTTAGGCTTAGGGCTAGGGTTAGGGTTATGCCTAGGGTTATGGTTCACAAAACCACAAAGCCAGGAGCTCCAGGGATACTCACCATGCAAAAGGCAGGCCAAGTTGAGCGTAGCACATCCAAATCCTTGCTCCCTCTTTGTCATTCTGCTCGGAACTCACCACAGCCCAATGCCCGATTTCTGCCTCAGTCTAGGGTTAGGCTTAGGGCTAGGGTTAGGGTTATGCCTAGGGTTAGGGTTCACAAAACCACAAAGCCAGGAGCTCCAGGGATACTCACCATGCAAAAGGCAGGCCAAGTTGAGCCTAGCACATCCAAATCCCCTCTCCCTCTTCGTCATTCTGCTCGGAACTCACCACAGCCCAATGCCCGATTTCTGCCTCAGTCTAGGGTTAGGCTTAGGGCTAGGGTTAGGGTTATGCCTAGGGTTAGGGTTCAGAAAACCACAAAGCCAGGAGCTCCAGGGATACTCACCATGCAAAAGGCAGGCCAAGTTGAGCGTAGCACATCCAAATCCTTGCTCCCTCTTCGTCATTCTGCTCGGAACTCACCACAGCCCAATGCCCGATTACTGCCTCAGTCTAGGGTTAGGCTTAGGGCTAGGGTTAGGGTTATGCCTAGGGTTAGGGTTCACAAAACCACAAAGCCAGGAGCTCCAGGGATACTCAACATGCAAAAGGCAGGCCAAGTTGAGCGTAGCACATCCAAATCATTGCTCCCTCTTCTTCATTCTGCTCGGAACTCACCACAGCCCAATGCCCGATTACTGGCTCAGTCTAGGGTTAGGCTTAGGGCTAGGGTTAGGGTTATGCCTAGGGTTAGGATTCACAAAACCACAAAGCCAGGAGCTCCAGGGATACTCCCCATGCAAAAGGCAGGCCAAGTTGAGCGTAGCACATCCAAATCCTTGCTCCCTCTTCTTCATTCTGCTCGGAACTCCCCACAGCCCAATGCCCGATTTCTGCCTCAGTCTAGGGTTAGGCTTAGGGCTAGGGTTAGGGTTATGCCTAGGGTTAGGGTTCAGAAAACCACAAAGCCAGGAGCTCCAGGGATACTCACCATGCAAAAGGCAGGCCAAGTTGAGCATAGCACATCCAAATCCCCTCTCCCTCTTCGTCATTCTGCTCGGAACTCACCACAGCCCAATGCCCGATTTCTGCCTCAGTCTAGGGTTAGGCTTAGGGCTAGGGTTAGGGTTATGCCTAGGGTTAGGGTTCACAAAACCACAAAGCCAGGAGCTCCAGGGATACTCCCCATGCAAAAGGCAGGCCAAGTTGAGCGTAGCACATCCAAATCCCCTCTCCCTCTTTGTCATTCTGCTCGGAACTCACCACAGCCCAATGCCCGATTACTGCCTCAGTCTAGGGTTAGGCTTAGGGCTAGGGTTAGGGTTATGCCTAGGGTTAGGGTTCACAAAACCACAAAGCCAGGAACTCCAGGGATACTCACCATGCAAAAGGCAGGCCAAGTTGAGTGTAGCACATCCAAATCCTTGCTCCCTCTTTGTCATTCTGCTCGGAACTCACCACGGCCCAATGCCCGATATCTGCCTCAGTCTAGGGTTAGGCTTAGGGCTAGGGTTAGGGTTATGCCTAGGGTTAGGGTTCAGAAAACCACAAAGCCAGGAGCTCCAGGGATACTCCCCATGCAAAAGGCAGGCCAAGTTGAGCGTAGCACATCCAAATCCCCTCTCCCTCTTTGTCATTCTCCTCGGAACTCCCCACAGCCCAATGCCCGATTTCTGCCTCAGTCTAGGGTTAGGCTTAGGGCTAGGGTTAGGGTTATGCCTAGGGTTAGGGTTCAGAAAACCACAAAGCCAGGAGCTCCAAGGATACTCCCCATGCAAAAGGCAGGCCAAGTTGAGCGTAGCACATCCAAATCCTTGCTCCCTCTTTGTCATTCTGCTCGGAACTCACCCCAGCCCAATGCCCGATTACTGCCTCAGTCTAGGGTTAGGCTTAGGGCTAGGGTTAGGGTTATGCCTAGGGTTAGGCTTCACAAAACCACAAAGCCAGGAGCTCCAGGGACACTGATCATGCGAAAGGCAGGCCAAGTTAAGCACGGCACATCCAAAACCTTGCTCCCTCTTCGTCATTCTGCAAGGGTTAGGGTTAGGGGCTCGTGTTAGGGTTAGGGGTTAGGGTTAGGGGTAGGGTTAGGGTTAGGGTTTTGACTAGGGTTAGGATTGAGAAAACCACAAAGCCAGGGGACCCAGGCACACTAAGCATGCAAAAGGCAGGCCAAGTTGAGCGTAGCACATCCAAATCCCCTCTCCCTCTTCGTCATTCTGCTCGGAACTCCCCACAGCCCAATGCCCGATTTCTGCCTCAGTCTAGGGTTAGGCTTAGGGCTAGGGTTAGGGTTATGCCTAGGGTTAGGCTTCAGAAAACCACAAAGCCAGGAGCTCCAGGGATACTCACCATGCAAAAGGCAGGCCAAGTTGAGCATAGCACATCCAAATCCTTGCTCCCTCTTCGTCATTCTGCTCGGAACTCCCCACAGCCCAATGCCCGATTTCTGCCTCAGTCTACGGTTAAGCTTAGGGCTAGGGTTAGGGTTATGCCTAGGGTTAGGGTTCAGAAAACCACAAAGCCAGGAGATCCAGGGATACTCCCCATGCAAAAGGCAGGCCAAGTTGAGCGTAGCACATCCAAATCCTTGCTCCCTCTTTGTCATTCTGCTCGGAACTCCCCACAGCCCAATGCCCGATTACTGCCTCAGTCTAGGGTTAGGCTTAGGGCTAGGATTAGGGTTCTGCCTAGGGTTAGGGTTCACAAAACCACAAAGCCAGGAGCTCCAGGGATACTCAACATGCAAAAGGCAGGCCAAGTTGAGCGTAGCACATCCAAATCCTTGCTCCCTCTTTGTCATTCTCCTCGGAACTCCACACAGCCCAATGCCCGATTTCTGCCTCAGTCTAGGGTTAGGCTTAGGGCTAGGGTTAGGGTTATGCCTAGGGTTAGGCTTCAGAAAACCACAAAGCCAGGAGCTCCAGGGATACTCCCCATGCAAAAGGCAGGCCAAGTTGAGCGTAGCACATCCAAATCCTTGCTCCCTCTTTGTCATTCTGCTCGGAACTCACCACAGCCCAATGCCCGATTACTGCCTCAGTCTAGGGTTAGGCTTAGGGCTAGGGTTAGGGTTATGCCTAGGGTTAGGGTTCACAAAACCACAAAGCCAGGAGCTCCAGGGACACTGATCATGCGAAAGGCAGGCCAAGTTAAGCACGGCACATCCAAAACCTTGCTCCCTCTTCTTCTTTCTGCAAGGGTTAGGGTTAGGGGCTCGTGTTAGGGTTAGGGGTTAGGGTTAGGGGTAGGGTTAGGTTTAGGGTTTTGACTAGGGTTAGGATTGAGAAAACCACAAAGCCAGGGGACCCAGGCACACTAAGCATGCAAAAGGCAGGCCAAGTTGAGCGTAGCACATCCAAATCCCCTCTCCCTCTTCGTCATTCTGCTCGGAACTCACCACAGCCCAATGCCCGATTTCTGCCTCAGTCTAGGGTTAGGCTTAGGGCTAGGGTTAGGGTTATGCCTAGGGTTAGGCTTCAGAAAACCACAAAGCCAGGAGCTCCAGGGATACTCCCCATGCAAAAGGCAGGCCAAGTTGAGCGTAGCACATCCAAATCCTAGCTCCCTCTTCGTCATTCTGCTCGGAACTCACCACAGCCCAATGCCCGATTTCTGCCTCAGTCTAGGGTTAGGCTTAGGGCTAGGGTTAGGGTTATGCCTAGGGTTAGGGTTATGCCTAGGGTTAGGGTTCAGAAAACCACAAAGCCAGGAGCTCCAGGGATACACACCATGCAAAAGGCAGGCCAAGTTGAGCGTAGCACATCCAAATCCCCTCTCCCTCTTCTTCATTCTGCTCGGAACTCACCACAGCCCAATGCCCGATTACTGCCTCAGTCTAGGGTTAGGCTTAGGGCTAGGGTTAGGGTTATGCCTAGGGTTAGGGTTCAGAAAACCACAAAGCCAGGAGCTCCAGGGATACTCAACATGCAAAAGGCAGGCCAAGTTGAGCGTAGCACATCCAAATCCTTGCTCCCTCTTTGTCATTCTGCTCGGAACTCACCACAGCCCAATGCCCGATATCTGCCTCAGTCTAGGGTTAGGCTTAGGGCTAGGGTTAGGGTTATGCCTAGGGTTAGGCTTCAGAAAACCACAAAGCCAGGAGCTCCAGGGATACTCCCCATGCAAAAGGCAGGCCAAGTTGAGCATAGCACATCCAAATCCCCTCTCCCTCTTCGTCATTCTCCTCGGAACTCCCCACAGCCCAATGCCCGATTACTGGCTCAGTCTAGGGTTAGGCTTAGGGCTAGGGTTAGGGTTATGCCTAGGGTTAGGGTTCACAAAACCACAAAGCCAGGAGCTCCAGGGATACACACCATGCAAAAGGCAGGCCAAGTTGAGCATAGCACATCCAAATCCCCTCTCCCTCTTCGTCATTCTGCTCGGAACTCACCACAGCCCAATGCCCGATTACTGCCTCAGTCTAGGGTTAGGCTTAGGGCTAGGGTTAGGGTTCTGCCTAGGGTTAGGGTTCACAAAACCACAAAGCCAGGAGCTCCAGGGATACTCCCCATGCAAAAGGCAGGCCAAGTTGAGCGTAGCACATCCAAATCCCCTCTCCCTCTTTGTCATTCTGCTCAGAACTTCCCACAGCCCAATGCCAGATTACTGGCTCAGTCTAGGGTTAGGCTTAGGGCTAGGGTTAGGGTTCTGCCTAGGGTTAGGGTTCACAAAACCACAAAGCCAGGAGCTCCAGGGACACTGATCATGTGAAAGGCAGGCCAAGTTAAGCACGGCACATCCAAAACCTTGCTCCCTCTTCTTCTTTCTGCAAGGGTTATGGTTAGGGTTAGGGGCTCGGGTTTGGGTTAGGCTTAGGGGTTAGGGTTATGCCTAGGTTTAGGATTGAGAAAACCACAAAGCCAAGAGACCCAGGGACACTGACCATACAAAAGGTAGGCCAACTTAAGCATGGCATATCAAAACCTTCCACCCTCTTCCTCTTTCTGCTCGGAACTCACCACAGACCGATGCCCGATTAGTGGCTCAATCTATCGTTAGAGTTAGGTTTAGGCGTTCTCCTAGGATTAGGGTTGAGAAAACCACAAAGCCAGGAGCTCCAGGGATACGCAGCATGCAAAAGGCATACCAAGGTGAGGAGGACACAGCCCAAACCTTGCTCCCTCTTTGTCTTTCTGCTCAGAACTTGCCACAACACTCTGCCGGATTTCTGGCTCAAGGTAGGGTTAGGGATAGGGTTAGGCCTTGGGTTAGGGTTAGGGTTAGGGGTTAGGGTTACGCCTAGGGTTAAGGTTGAGAAAACCACAAAGCCAGGAGCTCCAGGGATACTCACCATGCAAAAGGCAGGCCAAGTTAAGCACGGCACATCCAAAACCTTGCTCCCTCTTCTTCTTTCTGCAAGGGTTAGGGTTAGGGGCTCGTGTTAGGGTTAGGGGTTAGGGTTAGGGGTAGGATTAGGGTTAGGGTTTTGACTAGGGTTAGGATTGAGAAAACCACAAAGCCAGGGGACCCAGGCACACTAAGCATGCAAAAGGCAAGCCAAGTTGAGCGTAGCACATCCAAATCCCCTCTCCCTCTTCGTCATTCTGCTCGGAACTCACCACAGCCCAATGCCCGATTACTGCCTCAGTCTAGGGTTAGGCTTAGGGCTAGGGTTAGGGTTATGCCTAGGGTTAGGGTTATGCCTAGGGTTAGGGTTCAGAAAACCACAAAGCCAGGAGCTCCAGGGATACACACCATGCAAAAGGCAGGCCAAGTTAAGCACGGCACATCCAAATCCTTGCTCCCTCTTCGTCATTCTGCTCAGAACTAACCACAGCCCTATGCCCGATTTCAGCCACAGTCTAGGGTTAGGCTTAGGGCTAGGGTTAGGGTTATGCCTAGGGTTAGGGTTCACAAAACCACAAAGCCAGGAGCTCCAGGGACACTGATCATGCGAAAGGCAGGCCAAGTTAAGCACGGCACATCCAAAACCTTGCTCCCTCTTCTTCTTTCTGCAAGGGTTAGGGTTAGGGGCTCGTGTTAGGGTTAGGGGTTAGGGTTAGGGGTAGGGTTAGGGTTAGGGTTTTGACTAGGGTTAGGATTGAGAAAACCACAAAGCCAGGGGACCCAGGCACACTAAGCATGCAAAAGGCAGGCCAAGTTGAGCGTAGCACATCCAAATCCCCTCTCCCTCTTCGTCATTCTGCTCGGAACTCACCACAGCCCAATGCCCGATTTCTGCCTCAGTCTAGGGTTAGGCTTAGGGCTAGGGTTAGGGTTATGCCTAGGGTTAGGGTTATGCCTAGGGTTAGGGTTCAGAAAACCATAAAGCCAGGAGATCCAGGGATACTCACCACGCAAAAGGCAGGCCAAGTTGAGCGTAGCACATCCAAATCCTTGCTCCCTCTTTGTCATTCTGCTCGGAACTCACCACAGCCCAATGCCCGATTACTGCCTCAGTCTAGGGTTAGGCTTAGGGCTAGGGTTAGGGTTATGCCTAGGGTTAGGGTTCACAAAACCACAAAGCCAGGAGCTCCAGGGATACTCCCCATGCAAAAGGCAGGCCAAGTTGAGCGTAGCACATCCAAATCCTTGCTCCCTCTTTGTCATTCTGCTCGGAACTTCCCACAGCCCAATGCCCGATTTCTGCCTCAGTCTAGGGTTAGGCTTAGGGCTAGGGTTAGGGTTATGCCTAGGGTTAGGCTTCAGAAAACCACAAAGCCAGGAGCTCCAGGGATACTCCCCATGCAAAAGGCAGGCCGAGTTGAGCGTAGCACATCCAAATCCTTGCTCCCTCTTCGTCATTCTGCTCGGAACTCACCACAGCCCAATGCCTGATTTCTGCCTCAGTCTAGGGTTAGGGTTATGCCTAGGGTTAGGGTTATGCCTAGGGTTAGGGTTCACAAAACCACAAAGCCAGGAGCTCCAGGGATACCATGCAAAAGGCAGGCCAAGTTGAGCGTAGCACATCCAAATCCCCTCTCCCTCTTCGTCATTCTGCTCGGAACTCACCACAGCCCAATGCCCGATTTCTGCCTCAGTCTAGGGTTAGGCTTAGGGCTAGGGTTAGGGTTATGCCTAGGGTTAGGGTTATGCCTAGGGTTAGGGTTCAGAAAACCACAAAGCCAGGAGCTCCAGGGATACTCCCCATGCAAAAGGCAGGCCAAGTTGAGCGTAGCACATCCAAATCCTTGCTCCCTCTTTGTCATTCTGCTCGGAACTCACCACAGCCCAATGCCCGATTACTGCCTCAGTCTAGGGTTAGGCTTAGGGCTAGGGTTAGGGTTATGCCTAGGGTTAGGCTTCACAAAACCACAAAGCCAGGAGCTCCAGGGACACTGATCATGCGAAAGGCAGGCCAAGTTAAGCACGGCACATCCAAAACCTTGCTCCCTCTTCGTCATTCTGCAAGGGTTAGGGTTAGGGGCTCGTGTTAGGGTTAGGGGTTAGGGTTAGGGGTAGGGTTAGGGTTAGGGTTTTGACTAGGGTTAGGATTGAGAAAACCACAAAGCCAGGGGACCCAGGCACACTAAGCATGCAAAAGGCAGGCCAAGTTGAGCGTAGCACATCCAAATCCCCTCTCCCTCTTCGTCATTCTGCTCGGAACTCCCCACAGCCCAATGCCCGATTACTGGCTCAGTCTAGGGTTAGGCTTAGGGCTAGGGTTAGGGTTATGCCTAGGGTTAGGGTTCAGAAAACCACAAAGCCAGGAGCTCCAGGGATACTCCCCATGCAAAAGGCAGGCCAAGTTGAGCATAGCACATCCAAATCCCCTCTCCCTCTTCGTCATTCTGCTCGGAACTCACCACAGCCCAATGCCCGATTTCTGCCTCAGTCTAGGGTTAGGCTTAGGGCTAGGGTTAGGGTTATGCCTAGGGTTAGGGTTCACAAAACCACAAAGCCAGGAGCTCCAGGGATACTCCCCATGCAAAAGGCAGGCCAAGTTGAGCGTAGCACATCCAAATCCCCTCTCCCTCTTTGTCATTCTGCTCGGAACTCACCACAGCCCAATGCCCGATTACTGCCTCAGTCTAGGGTTAGGCTTAGGGCTAGGGTTAGGGTTATGCCTAGGGTTAGGGTTCACAAAACCACAAAGCCAGGAACTCCAGGGATACTCACCATGCAAAAGGCAGGCCAAGTTGAGTGTAGCACATCCAAATCGTTGCTCCCTCTTTGTCATTCTGCTCGGAACTCACCACGGCCCAATGCCCGATTACTGCCTCAGTCTAGGGTTAGGCTTAGGGCTAGGGTTAGGGTTATGCCTAGGGTTAGGGTTCACAAAACCACAAAGCCAGGAGCTCCAGGGATACTCCCCATGCAAAAGGCAGGCCAAGTTGAGCGTAGCACATCCAAATCCCCTCTCCCTCTTTGTCATTCTCCTCGGAACTCCCCACAGCCCAATGCCCGATTTCTGCCTCAGTCTAGGGTTAGGCTTAGGGCTAGGGTTAGGGTTATGCCTAGGGTTAGGGTTCAGAAAACCACAAAGCCAGGAGCTCCAAGGATACTCCCCATGCAAAAGGCAGGCCAAGTTGAGCGTAGCACATCCAAATCCTTGCTCCCTCTTTGTCATTCTGCTCGGAACTCACCACAGCCCAATGCCCGATTACTGCCTCAGTCTAGGGTTAGGCTTAGGGCTAGGGTTAGGGTTATGCCTAGGGTTAGGCTTCACAAAACCACAAAGCCAGGAGCTCCAGGGACACTGATCATGCGAAAGGCAGGCCAAGTTAAGCACGGCACATCCAAATCCTTGCTCCCTCTTCGTCATTCTGCAAGGGTTAGGGTTAGGGGCTCGTGTTAGGGTTAGGGGTTAGGGTTAGGGGTAGGGTTAGGGTTAGGGTTTTGACTAGGGTTAGGATTGAGAAAACCACAAAGCCAGGGGACCCAGGCACACTAAGCATGCAAAAGGCAGGCCAAGTTGAGCGTAGCACATCCAAATCCCCTCTCCCTCTTCGTCATTCTGCTCGGAACTCCCCACAGCCCAATGCCCGATTTCTGCCTCAGTCTAGGGTTAGGCTTAGGGCTAGGGTTAGGGTTATGCCTAGGGTTAGGGTTCAGAAAACCACAAAGCCAGGAGATCCAGGGATACACACCATGCAAAAGGCAGGCCAAGTTGAGCGTAGCACATCCAAATCCCCTCTCCCTCTTCTTCATTCTGCTCGGAACTCACCACAGCCCAATGCCCGATTACTGCCTCAGTCTAGGGTTAGGCTTAGGGCTAGGGTTAGGGTTATGCCTAGGGTTAGGCTTCACAAAACCACAAAGCCAGGAGCTCCAGGGATACTCACCATGCAAAAGGCAGGCCAAGTTGAGCGTAGCACATCCAAATCATTGCTCCCTCTTCGTCATTCTCCTCGGAACTCCCCACAGCCCAATGCCCGATTACTGGCTCAGTCTAGGGTTAGGCTTAGGGCTAGGGTTAGGGTTATGCCTAGGGTTAGGGTTCACAAAACCACAAAGCCAGGAGCTCCAGGGATACTCCCCATGCAAAAGGCAGGCCAAGTTGAGCGTAGCACATCCAAATCCTTGCTCCCTCTTCTTCATTCTGCTCGGAACTCCCCACAGCCCAATGCCCGATTTCTGCCTCAGTCTACGGTTAAGCTTAGGGCTAGGGTTAGGGTTATGCCTAGGGTTAGGCTTCAGAAAACCACAAAGCCAGGAGCTCCAGGGATACTCCCCATGCAAAAGGCAGGCCAAGTTGAGCGTAGCACATCCAAATCCTTGCTCCCTCTTCGTCATTCTGCTCGGAACTCACCACAGCCCAATGCCCGATTACTGCCTCAGTCTAGGGTTAGGCTTAGGGCTAGGGTTAGGGTTATGCCTAGGGTTAGGGTTCACAAAACCACAAAGCCAGGAGCTCCAGGGATACTCACCATGCAAAAGGCAGGCCAAGTTGAGCGTAGCACATCCAAATCCTTGCTCCCTCTTTGTCATTCTGCTCGGAACTCACCACAGCCCAATGCCCGATTTCTGCCTCAGTCTAGGGTTAGGCTTAGGGCTAGGATTAGGGTTATGCTTAGGGTTAGGGTTCACAAAACCACAAAGCCAGGAGCTCCAGGGATACTCACCATGCAAAAGGCAGGCCAAGTTGAGAGTAGCACATCCAAATCCTTGCTCCCTCTTCTTCATTCTGCTCGGAACTCACCACAGCCCAATGCCCGATTTCTGCCTCAGTCTAGGGTTAGGCTTAGGGCTAGGGTTAGGGTTATGCCTAGGGTTAGGCTTCAGAAAACCACAAAGCCAGGAGCTCCAGGGATACTCCCCATGCAAAAGGCAGGCCAAGTTGAGCGTAGCACATCCAAATCCTTGCTCCCTCTTCGTCATTCTGCTCGGAACTCACCACAGCCCAATGCCCGATTACTGCCTCAGTCTAGGGTTAGGCTTAGGGCTAGGGTTAGGGTTATGCCTAGGGTTAGGGTTCACAAAACCACAAAGCCAGGAGCTCCAGGGATACTCAACATGCAAAAGGCAGGCCAAGTTGAGCGTAGCACATCCAAATCATTGCTCCCTCTTTGTCATTCTGCTCGGAACTCACCACAGCCCAATGCCCGATTACTGGCTCAGTCTAGGGTTAGGCTTAGGGCTAGGGTTAGGGTTATGCCTAGGGTTAGGATTCACAAAACCACAAAGCCAGGAGCTCCAGGGATACTCCCCATGCAAAAGGCAGGCCAAGTTGAGCGTAGCACATCCAAATCCCCTCTCCCTCTTCTTCATTCTGCTCGGAACTCCCCACAGCCCAATGCCCGATTTCTGCCTCAGTCTAGGGTTAGGCTTAGGGCTAGGGTTAGGGTTATGCCTAGGGTTAGGGTTCAGAAAACCACAAAGCCAGGAGCTCCAGGGATACTCCCCATGCAAAAGGCAGGCCAAGTTGAGCATAGCACATCCAAATCCCCTCTCCCTCTTCGTCATTCTGCTCGGAACTCACCACAGCCCAATGCCCGATTTCTGCCTCAGTCTAGGGTTAGGCTTAGGGCTAGGGTTAGGGTTATGCCTAGGGTTAGGGTTCACAAAACCACAAAGCCAGGAGCTCCAGGGATACTCACCATGCAAAAGGCAGGCCAAGTTGAGCGTAGCACATCCAAATCCCCTCTCCCTCTTTGTCATTCTGCTCGGAACTCACCACAGCCCAATGCCCGATTACTGCCTCAGTCTAGGGTTAGGCTTAGGGCTAGGGTTAGGGTTATGCCTAGGGTTAGGGTTCACAAAACCACAAAGCCAGGAACTCCAGGGATACTCACCATGCAAAAGGCAGGCCAAGTTGAGCGTAGCACATCCAAATCCCCTCTCCCTCTTTGTCATTCTGCTCGGAACTCACCACAGCCCAATGCCCGATTACTGCCTCAGTCTAGGGTTAGGCTTAGGGCTAGGGTTAGGGTTATGCCTAGGGTTAGGGTTCAGAAAACCACAAAGCCAGGAGCTCCAGGGATACTCCCCATGCAAAAGGCAGGCCAAGTTGAGCGTAGCACATCCAAATCCTTGCTCCCTCTTCGTCATTCTGCTCGGAACTCACCACAGCCCAATGCCCGATTACTGCCTCAGTCTAGGGTTAGGCTTAGGGCTAGGGTTAGGGTTATGCCTAGGGTTAGGGTTCACAAAACCACAAAGCCAGGAGCTCCAGGGATACTCACCATGCAAAAGGCAGGCCAAGTTGAGCGTAGCACATCCAAATCCTTGCTCCCTCTTTGTCATTCTGCTCGGAACTCACCACAGCCCAATGCCCGATTTCTGCCTCAGTCTAGGGTTAGGCTTAGGGCTAGGGTTAGGGTTATGCCTAGGGTTAGGGTTCACAAAACCACAAAGCCAGGAGCTCCAGGGATACTCACCATGCAAAAGGCAGGCCAAGTTGAGCCTAGCACATCCAAATCCCCTCTCCCTCTTCGTCATTCTGCTCGGAACTCACCACAGCCCAATGCCCGATTTCTGCCTCAGTCTAGGGTTAGGCTTAGGGCTAGGGTTAGGGTTATGCCTAGGGTTAGGGTTCAGAAAACCACAAAGCCAGGAGCTCCAGGGATACTCACCATGCAAAAGGCAGGCCAAGTTGAGCGTAGCACATCCAAATCCTTGCTCCCTCTTCGTCATTCTGCTCGGAACTCACCACAGCCCAATGCCCGATTACTGCCTCAGTCTAGGGTTAGGCTTAGGGCTAGGGTTAGGGTTATGCCTAGGGTTAGGGTTCACAAAACCACAAAGCCAGGAGCTCCAGGGATACTCAACATGCAAAAGGCAGGCCAAGTTGAGCGTAGCACATCCAAATCATTGCTCCCTCTTTGTCATTCTGCTCGGAACTCACCACAGCCCAATGCCCGATTACTGGCTCAGTCTAGGGTTAGGCTTAGGGCTAGGGTTAGGGTTATGCCTAGGGTTAGGATTCACAAAACCACAAAGCCAGGAGCTCCAGGGATACTCCCCATGCAAAAGGCAGGCCAAGTTGAGCGTAGCACATCCAAATCCTTGCTCCCTCTTCTTCATTCTGCTCGGAACTCCCCACAGCCCAATGCCCGATTTCTGCCTCAGTCTAGGGTTAGGCTTAGGGCTAGGGTTAGGGTTATGCCTAGGGTTAGGGTTCAGAAAACCACAAAGCCAGGAGCTCCAGGGATACTCACCATGCAAAAGGCAGGCCAAGTTGAGCATAGCACATCCAAATCCCCTCTCCCTCTTCGTCATTCTGCTCGGAACTCACCACAGCCCAATGCCCGATTTCTGCCTCAGTCTAGGGTTAGGCTTAGGGCTAGGGTTAGGGTTATGCCTAGGGTTAGGGTTCACAAAACCACAAAGCCAGGAGCTCCAGGGATACTCCCCATGCAAAAGGCAGGCCAAGTTGAGCGTAGCACATCCAAATCCCCTCTCCCTCTTTGTCATTCTGCTCGGAACTCACCACAGCCCAATGCCCGATTACTGCCTCAGTCTAGGGTTAGGCTTAGGGCTAGGGTTAGGGTTATGCCTAGGGTTAGGGTTCACAAAACCACAAAGCCAGGAACTCCAGGGATACTCACCATGCAAAAGGCAGGCCAAGTTGAGTGTAGCACATCCAAATCCTTGCTCCCTCTTTGTCATTCTGCTCGGAACTCACCACGGCCCAATGCCCGATATCTGCCTCAGTCTAGGGTTAGGCTTAGGGCTAGGGTTAGGGTTATGCCTAGGGTTAGGGTTCAGAAAACCACAAAGCCAGGAGCTCCAGGGATACTCAACATGCAAAAGGCAGGCCAAGTTGAGCATAGCACATCCAAATCCTTGCTCCCTCTTCGTCATTCTGCTCGGAACTCCCCACAGCCCAATGCCCGATTTCTGCCTCAGTCTACGGTTAAGCTTAGGGCTAGGGTTAGGGTTATGCCTAGGGTTAGGGTTCAGAAAACCACAAAGCCAGGAGATCCAGGGATACTCCCCATGCAAAAGGCAGGCCAAGTTGAGCGTAGCACATCCAAATCCTTGCTCCCTCTTTGTCATTCTGCTCGGAACTCCCCACAGCCCAATGCCCGATTACTGCCTCAGTCTAGGGTTAGGCTTAGGGCTAGGATTAGGGTTCTGCCTAGGGTTAGGGTTCACAAAACCACAAAGCCAGGAGCTCCAGGGATACTCAACATGCAAAAGGCAGGCCAAGTTGAGCGTAGCACATCCAAATCCTTGCTCCCTCTTTGTCATTCTCCTCGGAACTCCACACAGCCCAATGCCCGATTTCTGCCTCAGTCTAGGGTTAGGCTTAGGGCTAGGGTTAGGGTTATGCCTAGGGTTAGGCTTCAGAAAACCACAAAGCCAGGAGCTCCAGGGATACTCCCCATGCAAAAGGCAGGCCAAGTTGAGCGTAGCACATCCAAATCCTTGCTCCCTCTTTGTCATTCTGCTCGGAACTCACCACAGCCCAATGCCCGATTACTGCCTCAGTCTAGGGTTAGGCTTAGGGCTAGGGTTAGGGTTATGCCTAGGGTTAGGGTTCACAAAACCACAAAGCCAGGAGCTCCAGGGACACTGATCATGCGAAAGGCAGGCCAAGTTAAGCACGGCACATCCAAAACCTTGCTCCCTCTTCTTCTTTCTGCAAGGGTTAGGGTTAGGGGCTCGTGTTAGGGTTAGGGGTTAGGGTTAGGGGTAGGGTTAGGTTTAGGGTTTTGACTAGGGTTAGGATTGAGAAAACCACAAAGCCAGGGGACCCAGGCACACTAAGCATGCAAAAGGCAGGCCAAGTTGAGCGTAGCACATCCAAATCCCCTCTCCCTCTTCGTCATTCTGCTCGGAACTCACCACAGCCCAATGCCCGATTTCTGCCTCAGTCTAGGGTTAGGCTTAGGGCTAGGGTTAGGGTTATGCCTAGGGTTAGGCTTCAGAAAACCACAAAGCCAGGAGCTCCAGGGATACTCCCCATGCAAAAGGCAGGCCAAGTTGAGCGTAGCACATCCAAATCCTAGCTCCCTCTTCGTCATTCTGCTCGGAACTCACCACAGCCCAATGCCCGATTTCTGCCTCAGTCTAGGGTTAGGCTTAGGGCTAGGGTTAGGGTTATGCCTAGGGTTAGGGTTATGCCTAGGGTTAGGGTTCAGAAAACCACAAAGCCAGGAGCTCCAGGGATACACACCATGCAAAAGGCAGGCCAAGTTGAGCGTAGCACATCCAAATCCCCTCTCCCTCTTCTTCATTCTGCTCGGAACTCACCACAGCCCAATGCCCGATTACTGCCTCAGTCTAGGGTTAGGCTTAGGGCTAGGGTTAGGGTTATGCCTAGGGTTAGGGTTCAGAAAACCACAAAGCCAGGAGCTCCAGGGATACTCAACATGCAAAAGGCAGGCCAAGTTGAGCGTAGCACATCCAAATCCTTGCTCCCTCTTTGTCATTCTGCTCGGAACTCACCACAGCCCAATGCCCGATATCTGCCTCAGTCTAGGGTTAGGCTTAGGGCTAGGGTTAGGGTTATGCCTAGGGTTAGGCTTCAGAAAACCACAAAGCCAGGAGCTCCAGGGATACTCCCCATGCAAAAGGCAGGCCAAGTTGAGCATAGCACATCCAAATCCCCTCTCCCTCTTTGTCATTCTCCTCGGAACTCCCCACAGCCCAATGCCCGATTACTGGCTCAGTCTAGGGTTAGGCTTAGGGCTAGGGTTAGGGTTATGCCTAGGGTTAGGGTTCACAAAACCACAAAGCCAGGAGCTCCAGGGATACACACCATGCAAAAGGCAGGCCAAGTTGAGCATAGCACATCCAAATCCCCTCTCCCTCTTCGTCATTCTGCTCGGAACTCACCACAGCCCAATGCCCGATTACTGCCTCAGTCTAGGGTTAGGCTTAGGGCTAGGGTTAGGGTTATGCCTAGGGTTAGGGTTCACAAAACCACAAAGCCAGGAGCTCCAGGGATACTCCCCATGCAAAAGGCAGGCCAAGTTGAGCGTAGCACATCCAAATCCCCTCTCCCTCTTTGTCATTCTGCTCAGAACTTCCCACAGCCCAATGCCAGATTACTGGCTCAGTCTAGGGTTAGGCTTAGGGCTAGGGTTAGGGTTCTGCCTAGGGTTAGGGTTCACAAAACCACAAAGCCAGGAGCTCCAGGGACACTGATCATGTGAAAGGCAGGCCAAGTTAAGCACGGCACATCCAAAACCTTGCTCCCTCTTCTTCTTTCTGCAAGGGTTATGGTTAGGGTTAGGGGCTCGGGTTTGGGTTAGGCTTAGGGGTTAGGGTTATGCCTAGGTTTAGGATTGAGAAAACCACAAAGCCAAGAGACCCAGGGACACTGACCATACAAAAGGTAGGCCAACTTAAGCATGGCATATCAAAACCTTCCACCCTCTTCCTCTTTCTGCTCGGAACTCACCACAGACCGATGCCCGATTAGTGGCTCAATCTATCGTTAGAGTTAGGTTTAGGCGTTCTCCTAGGATTAGGGTTGAGAAAACCACAAAGCCAGGAGCTCCAGGGATACGCAGCATGCAAAAGGCATACCAAGGTGAGGAGGACACAGCCCAAACCTTGCTCCCTCTTTGTCTTTCTGCTCAGAACTTGCCACAACACTCTGCCGGATTTCTGGCTCAAGGTAGGGTTAGGGATAGGGTTAGGCCTTGGGTTAGGGTTAGGGTTAGGGGTTAGGGTTACGCCTAGGGTTAAGGTTGAGAAAACCACAAAGCCAGGAGCTCCAGGGATACTCACCATGCAAAAGGCAGGCCAAGTTAAGCACGGCACATCCAAAACCTTGCTCCCTCTTCTTCTTTCTGCAAGGGTTAGGGTTAGGGGCTCGTGTTAGGGTTAGGGGTTAGGGTTAGGGGTAGGATTAGGGTTAGGGTTTTGACTAGGGTTAGGATTGAGAAAACCACAAAGCCAGGGGACCCAGGCACACTAAGCATGCAAAAGGCAAGCCAAGTTGAGCGTAGCACATCCAAATCCCCTCTCCCTCTTCGTCATTCTGCTCGGAACTCACCACAGCCCAATGCCCGATTACTGCCTCAGTCTAGGGTTAGGCTTAGGGCTAGGGTTAGGGTTATGCCTAGGGTTAGGGTTATGCCTAGGGTTAGGGTTCAGAAAACCACAAAGCCAGGAGCTCCAGGGATACACACCATGCAAAAGGCAGGCCAAGTTAAGCACGGCACATCCAAATCCTTGCTCCCTCTTCGTCATTCTGCTCAGAACTAACCACAGCCCTATGCCCGATTTCAGCCACAGTCTAGGGTTAGGCTTAGGGCTAGGGTTAGGGTTATGCCTAGGGTTAGGGTTCACAAAACCACAAAGCCAGGAGCTCCAGGGACACTGATCATGCGAAAGGCAGGCCAAGTTAAGCACGGCACATCCAAAACCTTGCTCCCTCTTCTTCTTTCTGCAAGGGTTAGGGTTAGGGGCTCGTGTTAGGGTTAGGGGTTAGGGTTAGGGGTAGGGTTAGGGTTAGGGTTTTGACTAGGGTTAGGATTGAGAAAACCACAAAGCCAGGGGACCCAGGCACACTAAGCATGCAAAAGGCAGGCCAAGTTGAGCGTAGCACATCCAAATCCCCTCTCCCTCTTCGTCATTCTGCTCGGAACTCACCACAGCCCAATGCCCGATTTCTGCCTCAGTCTAGGGTTAGGCTTAGGGCTAGGGTTAGGGTTATGCCTAGGGTTAGGGTTATGCCTAGGGTTAGGGTTCAGAAAACCATAAAGCCAGGAGATCCAGGGATACTCACCACGCAAAAGGCAGGCCAAGTTGAGCGTAGCACATCCAAATCCTTGCTCCCTCTTTGTCATTCTGCTCGGAACTCACCACAGCCCAATGCCCGATTACTGCCTCAGTCTAGGGTTAGGCTTAGGGCTAGGGTTAGGGTTATGCCTAGGGTTAGGGTTCACAAAACCACAAAGCCAGGAGCTCCAGGGATACTCCCCATGCAAAAGGCAGGCCAAGTTGAGCGTAGCACATCCAAATCCTTGCTCCCTCTTTGTCATTCTGCTCGGAACTTCCCACAGCCCAATGCCCGATTTCTGCCTCAGTCTAGGGTTAGGCTTAGGGCTAGGGTTAGGGTTATGCCTAGGGTTAGGCTTCAGAAAACCACAAAGCCAGGAGCTCCAGGGATACTCCCCATGCAAAAGGCAGGCCGAGTTGAGCGTAGCACATCCAAATCCTTGCTCCCTCTTCGTCATTCTGCTCGGAACTCACCACAGCCCAATGCCTGATTTCTGCCTCAGTCTAGGGTTAGGGTTATGCCTAGGGTTAGGGTTATGCCTAGGGTTAGGGTTCACAAAACCACAAAGCCAGGAGCTCCAGGGATACCATGCAAAAGGCAGGCCAAGTTGAGCGTAGCACATCCAAATCCCCTCTCCCTCTTCGTCATTCTGCTCGGAACTCACCACAGCCCAATGCCCGATTTCTGCCTCAGTCTAGGGTTAGGCTTAGGGCTAGGGTTAGGGTTATGCCTAGGGTTAGGGTTATGCCTAGGGTTAGGGTTCAGAAAACCACAAAGCCAGGAGCTCCAGGGATACTCCCCATGCAAAAGGCAGGCCAAGTTGAGCGTAGCACATCCAAATCCCCTCTCCCTCTTCTTCATTCTGCTCGGAACTCACCACAGCCCAATGCCCGATTACTGCCTCAGTCTAGGGTTAGGCTTAGGGCTAGGGTTAGGGTTATGCCTAGGGTTAGGCTTCACAAAACCACAAAGCCAGGAGCTCCAGGGATACTCACCATGCAAAAGGCAGGCCAAGTTGAGCATAGCACATCCAAATCCCCTCTCCCTCTTCGTCATTCTCCTCGGAACTCACCACAGCCCAATGCCCGATTACTGGCTCAGTCTAGGGTTAGGCTTAGGGCTAGGGTTAGGGTTATGCCTAGGGTTAGGGTTCACAAAACCACAAAGCCAGGAGCTCCAGGGACACTGATCATGCGAAAGGCAGGCCAAGTTAAGCACGGCACATCCAAAACCTTGCTCCCTCTTCTTCTTTCTGCAAGGGTTATGGTTAGGGTTAGGGGCTCGGGTTTGGGTTAGGCTTAGGGGTTAGGGTTATGCCTAGGGTTAGGATTGAGAAAACCACAAAGCCAGGAGACCCAGGGACACTGACCATACAAAAGGTAGGCCAACTTAAGCATGGCATATCAAAACCTTCCACCCTCTTCCTCTTTCTGCTCGGAACTCAGCACAGACCGATGCCCGATTAGTGGCTCAATCTATCGTTAGAGTTAGGTTTAGGCGTTCTCCTAGGATTAGGGTTGAGAAAACCACAAAGCCAGGAGCTCCAGGGATACGCAGCATGCAAAAGGCATACCAAGGTGAGGAGGACACAGCCCAAACCTTGCTCCCTCTTTGTCTTTCTGCTCAGAACTTGCCACAACACTCTGCCGGATTTCTGGCTCAAGGTAGGGTTAGGGATAGGGTTAGGCCTTGGGTTAGGGTTAGGGTTAGGGGTTAGGGTTACGCCTAGGGTTAAGGTTGAGAAAACCACAAAGCCAGGAGCTCCAGGGATACTCACCATGCAAAAGGCAGGCCAAGTTAAGCACGGCACATCCAAAACCTTGCTCCCTCTTCTTCTTTCTGCAAGGGTTAGGGTTAGGGGCTCGTGTTAGGGTTAGGGGTTAGGGTTAGGGGTAGGATTAGGGTTAGGGTTTTGACTAGGGTTAGGATTGAGAAAACCACAAAGCCAGGGGACCCAGGCACACTAAGCATGCAAAAGGCAGGCCAAGTTGAGCGTAGCACATCCAAATCCCCTCTCCCTCTTCGTCATTCTGCTCGGAACTCCCCACAGCCCAATGCCCGATTACTGCCTCAGTCTAGGGTTAGGCTTAGGGCTAGGGTTAGGGTTATGCCTAGGGTTAGGGTTCACAAAACCACAAAGCCAGGAGCTCCAGGGATACTCAACATGCAAAAGGCAGGCCAAGTTGAGCGTAGCACATCCAAATCATTGCTCCCTCTTTGTCATTCTGCTCGGAACTCACCACAGCCCAATGCCCGATTACTGGCTCAGTCTAGGGTTAGGCTTAGGGCTAGGGTTAGGGTTATGCCTAGGGTTAGGATTCACAAAACCACAAAGCCAGGAGCTCCAGGGATACTCCCCATGCAAAAGGCAGGCCAAGTTGAGCGTAGCACATCCAAATCCTTGCTCCCTCTTCTTCATTCTGCTCGGAACTCACCACAGCCCAATGCCCGATTTCTGCCTCAGTCTAGGGTTAGGCTTAGGGCTAGGGTTAGGGTTATGCCTAGGGTTAGGGTTCAGAAAACCACAAAGCCAGGAGCTCCAGGGATACTCACCATGCAAAAGGCAGGCCAAGTTGAGCATAGCACATCCAAATCCCCTCTCCCTCTTCGTCATTCTGCTCGGAACTCACCACAGCCCAATGCCCGATTTCTGCCTCAGTCTAGGGTTAGGCTTAGGGCTAGGGTTAGGGTTATGCCTAGGGTTAGGGTTCACAAAACCACAAAGCCAGGAGCTCCAGGGATACTCCCCATGCAAAAGGCAGGCCAAGTTGAGCGTAGCACATCCAAATCCCCTCTCCCTCTTTGTCATTCTGCTCGGAACTCACCACAGCCCAATGCCCGATTACTGCCTCAGTCTAGGGTTAGGCTTAGGGCTAGGGTTAGGGTTATGCCTAGGGTTAGGGTTCACAAAACCACAAAGCCAGGAACTCCAGGGATACTCACCATGCAAAAGGCAGGCCAAGTTGAGTGTAGCACATCCAAATCGTTGCTCCCTCTTTGTCATTCTGCTCGGAACTCACCACGGCCCAATGCCCGATATCTGCCTCAGTCTAGGGTTAGGCTTAGGGCTAGGGTTAGGGTTATGCCTAGGGTTAGGGTTCACAAAACCACAAAGCCAGGAGCTCCAGGGATACTCCCCATGCAAAAGGCAGGCCAAGTTGAGCGTAGCACATCCAAATCCCCTCTCCCTCTTTGTCATTCTGCTCGGAACTCACCACAGCCCAATGCCCGATTACTGCCTCAGTCTAGGGTTAGGCTTAGGGCTAGGGTTAGGGTTATGCCTAGGGTTAGGGTTCAGAAAACCACAAAGCCAGGAGCTCCAGGGATACTCCCCATGCAAAAGGCAGGCCAAGTTGAGCGTAGCACATCCAAATCCCCTCTCCCTCTTTGTCATTCTCCTCGGAACTCCCCACAGCCCAATGCCCGATTACTGCCTCAGTCTAGGGTTAGGCTTAGGGCTAGGGTTAGGGTTATGCCTAGGGTTAGGGTTCACAAAACCACAAAGCCAGGAGCTCCAGGGACACTGATCATGCGAAAGGCAGGCCAAGTTAAGCACGGCACATCCAAAACCTTGCTCCCTCTTCTTCTTTCTGCAAGGGTTAGGGTTAGGGGCTCGGGTTAGTGTTAGGGGTTAGGGTTAGGGGTAGGGTTAGGGTTAGGGTTTTGACTAGGGTTAGGATTGAGAAAACGACAAAGCCAGGGGACCCACGCACACTAAGCATGCAAAAGGCAGGCCAAGTTGAGCGTAGCACATCCAAATCCCCTCTCCCTCTTCGTCATTCTGCTCGGAACTCCCCACAGCCCAATGCCCGATTTCTGCCTCAGTCTAGGGTTAGGCTTAGGGCTAGGGTTAGGGTTATGCCTAGGGTTAGGGTTCAGAAAACCACAAAGCCAGGAGATCCAGGGATACTCACCATGCAAAAGGCAGGCCAAGTTGAGCGTAGCACATCCAAATCCTTGCTCCCTCTTTGTCATTCTGCTCGGAACTCCCCACAGCCCAATGCCCGATTTCTGCCTCAGTCTAGGGTTAGGCTTAGGGCTAGGATTAGGGTTCTGCCTAGGGTTAGGGTTCAGAAAACCACAAAGCCAGGAGCTCCAGGGATACTCAACATGCAAAAGGCAGGCCAAGTTGAGCGTAGCACATCCAAATCCTTGCTCCCTCTTTGTCATTCTCCTCGGAACTCCCCACAGCCCAATGCCCGATTTCTGCCTCAGTCTAGGGTTAGGCTTAGGGCTAGGGTTAGGGTTATGCCTAGGGTTAGGGTTCACAAAACCACAAAGCCAGGAGCTCCAGGGACACTGATCATGCGAAAGGCAGGCCAAGTTAAGCACGGCACATCCAAAACCTTGCTCCCTCTTCTTCTTTCTGCAAGGGTTAGGGTTAGGGGCTCGGGTTAGGGTTAGGGGTTAGGGTTAGGGGTAGGGTTAGGTTTAGGGTTTTGACTAGGGTTAGGATTGAGAAAACCACAAAGCCAGGGGACCCAGGCACACTAAGCATGCAAAAGGCAGGCCAAGTTGAGCGTAGCACATCCAAATCCCCTCTCCCTCTTCGTCATTCTGCTCGGAACTCACCACAGCCCAATGCCCGATTTCTGCCTCAGTCTAGGGTTAGGCTTAGGGCTAGGGTTAGGGTTATGCCTAGGGTTAGGGTTCAGAAAACCACAAAGCCAGGAGCTCCAGGGATACTCCCCATGCAAAAGGCAGGCCAAGTTGAGCGTAGCACATCCAAATCCTAGCTCCCTCTTCGTCATTCTGCTCGGAACTCACCACAGCCCAATGCCCGATTTCTGCCTCAGTCTAGGGTTAGGCTTAGGGCTAGGGTTAGGGTTATGCCTAGGGTTAGGGTTATGCCTAGGGTTAGGGTTCAGAAAACCACAAAGCCAGGAGCTCCAGGGATACACACCATGCAAAAGGCAGGCCAAGTTGAGCGTAGCACATCCAAATCCCCTCTCCCTCTTCTTCATTCTGCTCGGAACTCACCACAGCCCAATGCCCGATTACTGCCTCAGTCTAGGGTTAGGCTTAGGGCTAGGGTTAGGGTTATGCCTAGGGTTAGGGTTCAGAAAACCACAAAGCCAGGAGCTCCAGGGATACTCAACATGCAAAAGGCAGGCCAAGTTGAGCGTAGCACATCCAAATCATTGCTCCCTCTTTGTCATTCTGCTCGGAACTCACCACAGCCCAATGCCCGATTTCTGCCTCAGTCTAGGGTTAGGCTTAGGGCTAGGGTTAGGGTTATGCCTAGGGTTAGGCTTCACAAAACCACAAAGCCAGGAGCTCCAGGGATACTCACCATGCAAAAGGCAGGCCAAGTTGAGCATAGCACATCCAAATCCCCTCTCCCTCTTCGTCATTCTCCTCGGAACTCCCCACAGCCCAATGCCCGATTACTGGCTCAGTCTAGGGTTAGGCTTAGGGCTAGGGTTAGGGTTATGCCTAGGGTTAGGGTTCACAAAACCACAAAGCCAGGAGCTCCAGGGATACACACCATGCAAAAGGCAGGCCAAGTTGAGCATAGCACATCCAAATCCCCTCTCCCTCTTCGTCATTCTGCTCGGAACTCACCACAGCCCAATGCCCGATTACTGCCTCAGTCTAGGGTTAGGCTTAGGGCTAGGGTTAGGGTTATGCCTAGGGTTAGGGTTCACAAAACCACAAAGCCAGGAGCTCCAGGGATACTCACCATGCAAAAGGCAGGCCAAGTTGAGCGTAGCACATCCAAATCCCCTCTCCCTCTTTGTCATTCTGCTCAGAACTTCCCACAGCCCAATGCCAGATTACTGGCTCAGTCTAGGGTTAGGCTTAGGGCTAGGGTTAGGGTTATGCCTAGGGTTAGGGTTCACAAAACCACAAAGCCAGGAGCTCCAGGGACACTGATCATGTGAAAGGCAGGCCAAGTTAAGCACGGCACATCCAAAACCTTGCTCCCTCTTCTTCTTTCTGCAAGGGTTATGGTTAGGGTTAGGGGCTCGGGTTTGGGTTAGGCTTAGGGGTTAGGGTTATGCCTAGGTTTAGGATTGAGAAAACCACAAAGCCAAGAGACCCAGGGACACTGACCATACAAAAGGTAGGCCAACTTAAGCATGGCATATCAAAACCTTCCACCCTCTTCCTCTTTCTGCTCGGAACTCACCACAGACCGATGCCCGATTAGTGGCTCAATCTATCGTTAGAGTTAGGTTTAGGCGTTCTCCTAGGATTAGGGTTGAGAAAACCACAAAGCCAGGAGCTCCAGGGATACGCAGCATGCAAAAGGCATACCAAGGTGAGGAGGACACAGCCCAAACCTTGCTCCCTCTTTGTCTTTCTGCTCAGAACTTGCCACAACACTCTGCCGGATTTCTGGCTCAAGGTAGGGTTAGGGATAGGGTTAGGCCTTGGGTTAGGGTTAGGGTTAGGGGTTAGGGTTATGCCTAGGGTTAAGGTTGAGAAAACCACAAAGCCAGGAGCTCCAGGGATACTCACCATGCAAAAGGCAGGCCAAGTTAAGCACGGCACATCCAAAACCTTGCTCCCTCTTCTTCTTTCTGCAAGGGTTAGGGTTAGGGGCTCGTGTTAGGGTTAGGGGTTAGGGTTAGGGGTAGGGTTAGGGTTAGGGTTTTGACTAGGGTTAGGATTGAGAAAACCACAAAGCCAGGGGACCCAGGCACACTAAGCATGCAAAAGGCAAGCCAAGTTGAGCGTAGCACATCCAAATCCCCTCTCCCTCTTCGTCATTCTGCTCGGAACTCACCACAGCCCAATGCCCGATTACTGCCTCAGTCTAGGGTTAGGCTTAGGGCTAGGGTTAGGGTTATGCCTAGGGTTAGGGTTATGCCTAGGGTTAGGGTTCAGAAAACCACAAAGCCAGGAGCTCCAGGGATACACACCATGCAAAAGGCAGGCCAAGTTAAGCACGGCACATCCAAATCCTTGCTCCCTCTTCGTCATTCTGCTCAGAACTCACCACAGCCCTATGCCCGATTTCTGCCTCAGTCTAGGGTTAGGCTTAGGGCTAGGGTTAGGGTTATGCCTAGGGTTAGGGTTCACAAAACCACAAAGCCAGGAGCTCCAGGGACACTGATCATGCGAAAGGCAGGCCAAGTTAAGCACGGCACATCCAAAACCTTGCTCCCTCTTCTTCTTTCTGCAAGGGTTAGGGTTAGGGGCTCGTGTTAGGGTTAGGGGTTAGGGTTAGGGGTAGGGTTAGGGTTAGGGTTTTGACTAGGGTTAGGATTGAGAAAACCACAAAGCCAGGGGACCCAGGCACACTAAGCATGCAAAAGGCAGGCCAAGTTGAGCGTAGCACATCCAAATCCCCTCTCCCTCTTCGTCATTCTGCTCGGAACTCACCACAGCCCAATGTCCCATTTCTGCCTCAGTCTAGGGTTAGGCTTAGGGCTAGGGTTAGGGTTATGCCTAGGGTTAGGGTTATGCCTAGGGTTAGGGTTATGCCTAGGGTTAGGGTTCAGAAAACCACAAAGCCAGGAGATCCAGGGATACTCACCACGCAAAAGGCAGGCCAAGTTGAGCGTAGCACATCCAAATCCTTGCTCCCTCTTTGTCATTCTGCTCGGAACTCACCACAGCCCAATGCCCGATTACTGCCTCAGTCTAGGGTTAGGCTTAGGGCTAGGGTTAGGGTTATGCCTAGGGTTAGGGTTCACAAAACCACAAAGCCAGGAGCTCCAGGGATACTCCCCATGCAAAAGGCAGGCCAAGTTGAGCGTAGCACATCCAAATCCTTGCTCCCTCTTTGTCATTCTGCTCGGAACTTCCCACAGCCCAATGCCCGATTTCTGCCTCAGTCTAGGGTTAGGCTTAGGGCTAGGGTTAGGGTTATGCCTAGGGTTAGGGTTCACAAAACCACAAAGCCAGGAGCTCCAGGGATACTCCCCATGCAAAAGGCAGGCCGAGTTGAGCGTAGCACATCCAAATCCTAGCTCCCTCTTCGTCATTCTGCTCGGAACTCACCACAGCCCAATGCCTGATTACTGCCTCAGTCTAGGGTTAGGGTTATGCCTAGGGTTAGGGTTATGCCTAGGGTTAGGGTTCACAAAACCACAAAGCCAGGAGCTCCAGGGATACCATGCAAAAGGCAGGCCAAGTGGAGCGTAGCACATCCAAATCCCCTCTCCCTCTTCGTCATTCTGCTCGGAACTCACCACAGCCCAATGCCCGATTTCTGCCTCAGTCTAGGGTTAGGCTTAGGGCTAGGGTTAGGGTTATGCCTAGGGTTAGGGTTCACAAAACCACAAAGCCAGGAGCTCCAGGGATACTCACCATGCAAAAGGCAGGTCGAGTTGAGCGTAGCACATCCAAATCCTTGCTCCCTCTTTGTCATTCTGCTCCGAACTCACCACAGCCCAATGCCCGATTTCTGCCTCAGTCTAGGGTTAGGCTTAGGGCTAGGGTTAGGGTTATGCCTAGGGTTAGGGTTCACAAAACCACAAAGCCAGGAGCTCCAGGGATACTCACCATGCAAAAGGCAGGTCGAGTTGAGCGTAGCACATCCAAATCCTTGCTCCCTCTTTGTCATTCTGCTCCGAACTCACCACAGCCCAATGCCTGATTTCTGCCTCAGTCTAGGGTTAGGCTTAGGGCTAGGGTTAGGGTTATGCCTAGGGTTAGGCTTCAGAAAACCACAAAGCCAGGAGCTCCAGGGATACTCACCATGCAAAAGGCAGGCCAAGTAGAGCGTAGCACATCCAAATCCTTGCTCCCTCTTCGTCATTCTGCTCGGAACTCACCACAGCCCAATGCCCGATTTCTGCCTCAGTCTAGGGTTAGGCTTAGGGCTAGGGTTAGGGTTATGCCTAGGGTTAGGGTTCACAAAACCACAAAGCCAGGAGCTCCAGGGATACTCCCCATGCAAAAGGCAGGCCAAGTTGAGCGTAGCACATCCAAATCCTTGCTCCCTCTTTGTCATTCTGCTCGGAACTCACCACAGCCCAATGCCCGATTTCTGCCTCAGTCTAGGGTTAGGCTTAGGGCTAGTGTTAGGGTTCTGCCTACGGTTAGGCTTCAGAAAACCACAAAGCCAGGAGCTCCAGGGATACCATGCAAAAGGCAGGCCAAGTGGAGCGTAGCACATCCAAATCCTTGCTCCCTCTTCTTCTTTCTGCTCGGAACTCCCCACAGCCCAATGCCCGATTTCTGCCTCAGTCTAGGGTTAGGCTTAGGGCTAGGGTTAGGGTTATGCCTAGGGTTAGGCTTCAGAAAACCACAAAGCCAGGAGCTCCAGGGATACTCACCATGCAAAAGGCAGGCCGAGTTGAGCGTAGCACATCCAAATCCTTGCTCCCTCTTCGTCATTCTGCTCGGAACTCACCACAGCCCAATGCCCGATTTCTGCCTCAGTCTTGGGTTAGGCTTAGGGCTAGGGTTAGGGTTATGCCTAGGGTTAGGGTTCACAAAACCACAAAGCCAGGAGCTCCAGGGATACTCACCATGCAAAAGGCAGGCCAAGTTGAGCGTAGCACATCCAAATCCTTGCTCCCTCTTCGTCATTCTGCTTGGAACTCCCCACAGCCCAATGCCCGATTACTGCCTCAGTCTAGGGTTAGGGTTATGCCTAGGGTTAGGGTTATGCCTAGGGTTAGGGTTCACAAAACCACAAAGCCAGGAGCTCCAGGGATACTCACCATGCAAAAGGCAGGCCAAGTTGAGCGTAGCACATCCAAATCCTTGCTCCCTCTTCGTCATTCTGCTCGGAACTCACCACAGCCCAATGCCCGATTTCTGCCTCAGTCTAGGGTTAGGCTTAGGGCTAGGGTTAGGGTTATGCCTAGGGTTAGGGTTCTGCCTAGGGTTAGGGTTCACAAAACCACAAAGCCTGGAGCTCCAGGGATACTCACCATGCAAAAGGCAGGCCAAGTTGAGCGTAGCACATCCAAATCCTTGCTCCCTCTTTGTCATTCTGCTCCGAACTCACCACAGCCCAATGCCCGATTTCTGCCTCAGTCTAGGGTTAGGCTTAGGGCTAGGGTTAGGGTTATGCCTAGGGTTAGGCTTCAGAAAACCACAAAGCCAGGAGCTCCAGGGATACTCCCCATGCAAAAGGCAGGCCAAGTTGAGCGTAGCACATCCAAATCCTTGCTCCCTCTTCTTCATTCTGCTCGGAACTCACCACAGCCCAATGCCCGATTTCTGCCTCAGTCTAGGGTTAGGCTTAGGGCTAGGGTTAGGGTTATGCCTAGGGTTAGGGTTCACAAAACCACAAAGCCAGGAGCTCCAGGGATACTCACCATGCAAAAGGCAGGCCAAGTTGAGCGTAGCACATCCAAATCCTTGCTCCCTCTTCTTCATTCTGCTCGGAACTCACCACAGCCCAATGCCCGATTTCTGCCTCAGTCTAGGGTTAGGCTTAGGGCTAGGGTTAGGGTTATGCCTAGGGTTAGGGTTCACAAAACCACAAAGCCAGGAGCTCCAGGGATACTCACCATGCAAAAGGCAGGCCGAGTTGAGCGTAGCACATCCAAATCCTTGCTCCCTCTTTGTCATTCTGCTCGGAACTCACCACAGCCCAATGCCCGATTACAGCCTCAGTCTAGGGTTAGGCTTAGGGCTAGGGTTAGGGTTATGCCTAGGGTTAGGGTTCACAAAACCACAAGGCCAGGAGCTCCAGGGATACTCACCATGCAAAAGGCAGGCCAAGTTGAGCGTAGCACATCCAAATCCTTGCTCCCTCTTTGTCATTCTGCTCGGAACTCCCCACAGCCCAATGCCCGATTTCTGCCTCAGTCTAGGGTTAGGCTTAGGGCTAGGGTTAGGGTTATGCCTAGGGTTAGGGTTCACAAAACCACAAAGCCTGGAGCTCCAGGGATACTCACCATGCAAAAGGCAGGCCAAGTTGAGCGTAGCACATCCAAATCCTTGCTCCCTCTTTGTCATTCTGCTCCGAACTCACCACAGCCCAATGCCCGATTTCTGCCTCAGTCTAGGGTTAGGCTTAGGGCTAGGGTTAGGGTTATGCCTAGGGTTAGGCTTCAGAAAACCACAAAGCCAGGAGCTCCAGGGATACTCCCCATGCAAAAGGCAGGCCAAGTTGAGCGTAGCACATCCAAATCCTTGCTCCCTCTTCTTCATTCTGCTCGGAACTCACCACAGCCCAATGCCCGATTTCTGCCTCAGTCTAGGGTTAGGCTTAGGGCTAGGGTTAGGGTTATGCCTAGGGTTAGGGTTCACAAAACCACAAAGCCAGGAGCTCCAGGGATACTCACCATGCAAAAGGCAGGCCAAGTTGAGCGTAGCACATCCAAATCCTTGCTCCCTCTTCTTCATTCTGCTCGGAACTCACCACAGCCCAATGCCCGATTTCTGCCTCAGTCTAGGGTTAGGCTTAGGGCTAGGGTTAGGGTTATGCCTAGGGTTAGGGTTCACAAAACCACAAAGCCAGGAGCTCCAGGGATACTCACCATGCAAAAGGCAGGCCGAGTTGAGCGTAGCACATCCAAATCCTTGCTCCCTCTTTGTCATTCTGCTCGGAACTCACCACAGCCCAATGCCCGATTACAGCCTCAGTCTAGGGTTAGGCTTAGGGCTAGGGTTAGGGTTATGCCTAGGGTTAGGGTTCACAAAACCACAAGGCCAGGAGCTCCAGGGATACTCACCATGCAAAAGGCAGGCCAAGTTGAGCGTAGCACATCCAAATCCTTGCTCCCTCTTTGTCATTCTGCTCGGAACTCCCCACAGCCCAATGCCCGATTTCTGCCTCAGTCTAGGGTTAGGCTTAGGGCTAGGGTTAGGGTTATGCCTAGGGTTAGGCTTCACAAAACCACAAAGCCAGGAGCTCCAGGGATACTCACCATGCAAAAGGCAGGCCAAGTTGAGCGTAGCACATCCAAATCCTTGCTCCCTCTTTGTCATTCTGCTCGGAACTCCCCACAGCCCAATGCCCGATTTCTGCCTCAGTCTAGGGTTAGGCTTAGGGCTAGGGTTAGGGTTATGCCTAGGGTTAGGCTTCACAAAACCACAAAGCCAGGAGCTCCAGGGATACTCACCATGCAAAAGGCAGGCCAAGTTGAGCGTAGCACATCCAAATCCTTGCTCCCTCTTCGTCATTCTGCTCGGAACTCACCACAGCCCAATGCCCGATTACTGCCTCAGTCTAGGGTTAGGCTTAGGGCTAGGGTTAGGGTTATGCCTAGGGTTAGGGTTCACAAAACCACAAAGCCAGGAGCTCCAGGGATACTCACCATGCAAAAGGCAGGCCAAGTTGAGCGTAGCACATCCAAATCCTTGCTCCCTCTTCTTCATTCTGCTCGGAACTCACCACAGCCCAATGCCCGATTTCTGCCTCAGTCTAGGGTTAGGCTTAGGGCTAGGGTTAGGGTTATGCCTAGGGTTAGGGTTCACAAAACCACAAAGCCAGGAGCTCCAGGGATACTCACCATGCAAAAGGCAGGCCGAGTTGAGCGTAGCACATCCAAATCCTTGCTCCCTCTTTGTCATTCTGCTCGGAACTCACCACAGCCCAATGCCCGATTACAGCCTCAGTCTAGGGTTAGGCTTAGGGCTAGGGTTAGGGTTATGCCTAGGGTTAGGGTTCACAAAACCACAAGGCCAGGAGCTCCAGGGATACTCACCATGCAAAAGGCAGGCCAAGTTGAGCGTAGCACATCCAAATCCTTGCTCCCTCTTTGTCATTCTGCTCGGAACTCCCCACAGCCCAATGCCCGATTTCTGCCTCAGTCTAGGGTTAGGCTTAGGGCTAGGGTTAGGGTTATGCCTAGGGTTAGGCTTCACAAAACCACAAAGCCAGGAGCTCCAGGGATACTCACCATGCAAAAGGCAGGCCAAGTTGAGCGTAGCACATCCAAATCCTTGCTCCCTCTTCGTCATTCTGCTCGGAACTCACCACAGCCGAATGCCCGATTTCTGCCTCAGTCTAGGGTTAGGCTTAGGGCTAGGGTTAGGGTTATGCCTAGGGTTAGGCTTCAGAAAACCACAAAGCCAGGAGCTCCAGGGATACTCACCATGCAAAAGGCAGGCCAAGTTGAGTGTAGCACATCCAAATCCTTGCTCCCTCTTCGTCATTCTGCTCAGAACTCCCCACAGCCCAATGCCCGATTTCTGCCTCAGTCTAGGGTTAGGCTTAGGGCTAGGGTTAGGGTTATGCCTAGGGTTAGGCTTCAGAAAACCACAAAGCCAGGAGCTCCAGGGATACTCACCATGCAAAAGGCAGGCCAAGTTGAGCGTAGCACATCCAAATCCTTGCTCCCTCTTCGTCATTCTTCTCGGAACTCACCACAGCCCAATGCCTGATTTCTGCCTCAGTCTAGGGTTAGGCTTAGGGCTAGGGTTAGGGTTATGCCTACGGTTAGGCTTCAGAAAACCACAAAGCCAGGAGCTCCAGTGTTACTCACCATGCAAAAGGCAGACCGATTTGAGCGTAGCACATCCAAATCCTTGCTCCCTCTTCGTCATTCTGCTCCGAACTCACCACAGCCCAATGCCTGATTTCTGCCTCAGTCTAGGGTTAGGCTTAGGGCTAGGGTTAGGGTTATGCCTAGGGTTAGGGTTCTGCCTAGGGTTAGGGTTCACAAAACCACAAAGCCAGGAGCTCCAGGGATACTCACCATGCAAAAGGCAGGCCAAGTTGAGCGTAGTACATCCAAATCCCCTGTCCCTCTTCGTCATTCTGCTCAGAAATCACCACAGCCCAATGCCCGATTTCTGCCTCAGTCTAGGGTTAGGCTTAGGGCTAGGGTTAGGGTTATGCCTAGGGTTAGGGTTCACAAAACCACAAAGCCAGGAGCTCCAGGGATACTCACCATGCAAAAGGCAGGCCGAGTTGAGCGTAGCACATCCAAATCCCCTCTCCCTCTTCGTCATTCTGCTCGGAACTCACCACAGCCCAATGCCCAATTTCTGCCTCAGTCTAGGGTTAGGCTTAGGGCTAGGGTTAGGGTTATGCCTAGGGTTAGGCTTCAGAAAACCACAAAGCCAGGAGCTCCAGGGATACTCACCATGCAAAAGGCAGGCCAAGTTGAGCGTAGCACATCCAAATCCTTGCTCCCTCTTCGTCATTCTGCTCGGAACTCACCACAGCCCAATGCCCGATTTCTGCCTCAGTCTAGGGTTAGGCTTAGGGCTAGGGTTAGGGTTATGCCTACGGTTAGGCTTCAGAAAACCACAAAGCCAGGAGCTCCAGGGATACCATGCAAAAGGCAGGCCAAGTGGAGCGTAGCACATCCAAATCCTTGCTCCCTCTTCTTCATTCTGCTCGGAACTCCCCACAGCCCAATGCCCGATTTCTGCCTCAGTCTAGGGTTAGGCTTAGGGCTAGGGTTAGGGTTATGCCTAAGGTTAGGGTTCAGAAAACCACAAGGCCAGGAGCTCCAGGGATACTCACCATGCAAAAGGCAGGCCAAGTTGAGCGTAGCACATCCAAATCCTTGCTCCCTCTTCGTCATTCTGCTCCGAACTCCCCACAGCCCAATGCCCGATTTCTGCCTCAGTCTAGGGTTAGGCTTAGGGCTAGGGTTAGGGTTATGCCTACGGTTAGGGTTCTGCCTAGGGTTAGGGTTCACAAAACCACAAAGCCAGGAGCTCCAGGGATACTCACCATGCAAAAGGCAGGCCAAGTTGAGCGTAGTACATCCAAATCCCCTGTCCCTCTTCGTCATTCTGCTCAGAAATCACCACAGCCCAATGCCCGATTTCTGCCTCAGTCTAGGGTTAGGCTTAGGGCTAGGGTTAGGGTTATGCCTAGGGTTAGGGTTCACAAAACCACAAAGCCAGGAGCTCCAGGGATACTCACCATGCAAAAGGCAGGCCGAGTTGAGCGTAGCACATCCAAATCCCCTCTCCCTCTTCGTCATTCTGCTCGGAACTCACCACAGCCCAATGCCCGATTTCTGCCTCAGTCTAGGGTTAGGCTTAGGGCTAGGGTTAGGGTTATGCCTAGGGTTAGGCTTCAGAAAACCACAAAGCCAGGAGCTCCAGGGATACTCACCATGCAAAAGGCAGGCCAAGTTGAGCGTAGCACATCCAAATCCTTGCTCCCTCTTTGTCATTCTGCTCGGAACTCACCACAGCCCAATGCCCGATTACTGCCTCAGTCTAGGGTTAGGCTTAGGGCTAGGGTTAGGGCTATGCCTAGGGTTAGGCTTCAGAAAACCACAAAGCCAGGAGCTCCAGGGATACTCCCCATGCAAAAGGCAGGCCAAGTTGAGCGTAGCACATCCAAATCCTTGCTCCCTCTTCGTCATTCTGCTCGGAACTCACCACAGCCCAATGCCCGATTTCTGCCTCAGTCTACGGTTAAGCTTAGGGCTAGGGTTAGGGTTATGCCTACGGTTAGGCTTCAGAAAACCACAAAGCCAGGAGCTCCAGGGATACCATGCAAAAGGCAGGCCAAGTGGAGCGTAGCACATCCAAATCCTTGCTCCCTCTTCTTCATTCTGCTCGGAACTCCCCACAGCCCAATGCCCGATTTCTGCCTCAGTCTAGGGTTAGGCTTAGGGCTAGGGTTAGGGTTATGCCTAGGGTTAGGCTTCAGAAAACCACAAAGCCAGGAGCTCCAGGGATACTCACCATGCAAAAGGCAGGCCAAGTTGAGTGTAGCACATCCAAATCCTTGCTCCCTCTTCGTCATTCTGCTCAGAACTCCCCACAGCCCAATGCCCGATTTCTGCCTCAGTCTAGGGTTAGGCTTAGGGCTAGGGTTAGGGTTATGCCTAGGGTTAGGCTTCAGAAAACCACAAAGCCAGGAGCTCCAGGGATACTCACCATGCAAAAGGCAGACCGAGTTGAGCGTAGCACATCCAAATCCTTGCTCCCTCTTCGTCATTCTGCTCCGAACTCACCACAGCCCAATGCCTGATTTCTGCCTCAGTCTAGGGTTAGGCTTAGGGCTAGGGTTAGGGTTATGCCTAGGGTTAGGGTTCTGCCTAGGGTTAGGATTCACAAAACCACAAAGCCAGGAGCTCCAGGGATACTCACCATGCAAAAGGCAGACCAAGTTGAGCGTAGTACATCCAAATCCCCTCTCCCTCTTTGTCATTCTGCTCAGAAATCACCACAGCCCAATGCCTGATTTCTGCCTCAGTCTAGGGTTAGGCTTAGGGCTAGGGTTAGGGTTATGCCTAGGGTTAGGCTTCAGAAAACCACAAAGCCAGGAGCTCCAGGGATACTCACCATGCAAAAGGCAGGCCGAGTTGAGCGTAGCACATCCAAATCCTTGCTCCCTCTTCGTCATTCTGCTCGGAACTCACCACAGCCCAATGCCCGATTTCTGCCTCAGTCTAGGGTTAGGCTTAGGGCTAGGGTTAGGGTTATGCCTAGGGTTAGGCTTCAGAAAACCACAAAGCCAGGAGCTCCAGGGATACTCACCATGCAAAAGGCAGGCCAAGTTGAGCGTAGCACATCCAAATCCTTGCTCCCTCTTTGTCATTCTGCTCCGAACTCACCACAGCCCAATGCCCGATTACTGCCTCAGTCTAGGGTTAGGCTTAGGGCTAGGGTTAGGGTTATGCCTAGGGTTAGGGTTCACAAAACCACAAAGCCAGGAGCTCCAGGGATACCATGCAAAAGGCAGGCCAAGTTGAGCGTAGCACATCCAAATCCTTGCTCCCTCTTCGTCATTCTGCTCGGAACTCACCACAGCCCAATGCCCGATTTCTGCCTCAGTCTAGGGTTAGGCTTAGGGCTAGGGTTAGGGTTATGCCTAGGGTTAGGCTTCAGAAAACCACAAAGCCAGGAGCTCCAGGTATACTCACCATGCAAAAGGCAGGCCGAGTTGAGCGTAGCACATCCAAATCCTTGCTCCCTCTTCGTCATTCTGCTCGGAACTCCCCACAGCCCAATGCCCGATTTCTGCCTCAGTCTAGGGTTAGGCTTAGGGCTGGGGTTAGGGTTATGCCTAGGGTTAGGGTTCTGCCTAGGGTTAGGGTTCACAAAACCACAAAGCCAGGAGCTCCAGGGATACCATGCAAAAGGCAGGCCAAGTTGAGCGTAGCACATCCAAATCCTTGCTCCCTCTTCGTCATTCTGCTCCGAACTCCCCACAGCCCAATGCCCGATTTCTGCCTCAGTCTAGGGTTAGGCTTAGGGCTAGGGTTAGGGTTATGCCTAGGGTTAGGGTTCACAAAACCACAAAGCCAGGAGCTCCAGGGATACTCACCATGCAAAAGGCAGGCCAAGTTGAGCGTAGCACATCCAAATCCTTGCTCCCTCTTCTTCATTCTGCTCGGAACTCCCCACAGCCCAATGCCCGATTTCTGCCTCAGTCTAGGGTTAGGCTTAGGGCTAGGGTTAGGGTTATGCCTAGGGTTAGGGTTCACAAAACCACAAAGCCAGGAGCTCCAGGGATACTAACCATGCAAAAGGCAGGCCGAGTTGAGCGTAGCACATCCAAATCCCCTCTCCCTCTTCGTCATTCTGCTCGGAACTCACCACAGCCCAATGCCCGATTTCTGCCTCAGTCTAGGGTTAGGCTTAGGGCTAGGGTTAGGGTTATGCCTAGGGTTAGGCTTCAGAAAACCACAAAGCCAGGAGCTCCAGGGATA
Organism: Coloeus monedula; assembly: GCF_965178545.1. Classification (NCBI taxonomy): domain Eukaryota; kingdom Metazoa; phylum Chordata; class Aves; order Passeriformes; family Corvidae; genus Coloeus; species Coloeus monedula. The sequence continues at coordinate 152,408 of NW_028120717.1, read as the reverse complement.
CTCACCATGCAAAAGGCAGGCCAAGTTGAGCGTAGCACATCCAAATCCTTGCTCCCTCTTTGTCATTCTGCTCGGAACTCACCACAGCCCAATGCCCGATTACTGCCTCAGTCTAGGGTTAGGCTTAGGGCTAGGGTTAGGGCTATGCCTAGGGTTAGGCTTCAGAAAACCACAAAGCCAGGAGCTCCAGGGATACTCACCATGCAAAAGGCAGGCCAAGTTGAGCGTAGCACATCCAAATCCTTGCTCCCTCTTCGTCATTCTGCTCGGAACTCACCACAGCCCAATGCCCGATTTCTGCCTCAGTCTACGGTTAAGCTTAGGGCTAGGGTTAGGGTTATGCCTACGGTTAGGCTTCAGAAAACCACAAAGCCAGGAGCTCCAGGGATACCATGCAAAAGGCAGGCCAAGTGGAGCGTAGCACATCCAAATCCTTGCTCCCTCTTCTTCATTCTGCTCGGAACTCCCCACGGCCCAATGCCCGATTTCTGCCTCAGTCTAGGGTTAGGCTTAGGGCTAGGGTTAGGGCTATGCCTAGGGTTAGGCTTCAGAAAACCACAAAGCCAGGAGCTCCAGGGATACTCACCATGCAAAAGGCAGGCCAAGTTGAGTGTAGCACATCCAAATCCTTGCTCCCTCTTCGTCATTCTGCTCAGAACTCCCCACAGCCCAATGCCCGATTTCTGCCTCAGTCTAGGGTTAGGCTTAGGGCTAGGGTTAGGGTTATGCCTAGGGTTAGGCTTCAGAAAACCACAAAGCCAGGAGCTCCAGGGATACTCACCATGCAAAAGGCAGGCCAAGTTGAGCGTAGCACATCCAAATCCTTGCTCCCTCTTCGTCATTCTTCTCGGAACTCACCACAGCCCAATGCCCGATTTCTGCCTCAGTCTAGGGTTAGGCTTAGGGCTAGGGTTAGGGTTATGCCTAGGGTTAGGCTTCAGAAAACCACAAAGCCAGGAGCTCCAGGGATACTCACCATGCAAAAGGCAGGCCAAGTTGAGCATAGCACATCCAAATCCCCTCTCCCTCTTCGTCATTCTGCTCGGAACTCACCACAGCCCAATGCCTGATTTCTGCCTCAGTCTAGGGTTAGGCTTAGGGCTAGGGTTAGGGTTATGCCTAGGGTTAGGGTTCTGCCTAGGGTTAGGATTCACAAAACCACAAAGCCAGGAGCTCCAGGGATACTCACCATGCAAAAGGCAGGCCAAGTTGAGCGTAGTACATCCAAATCCCCTCTCCCTCTTCGTCATTCTGCTCAGAAATCACCACAGCCCAATGCCCGATTTCTGCCTCAGTCTTGGGTTAGGCTTAGGGCTAGGGTTAGGGTTATGCCTAGGGTTAGGGTTCACAAAACCACAAAGCCAGGAGCTCCAGGGATACTCACCATGCAAAAGGCAGGCCGAGTTGAGCGTAGCACATCCAAATCCTTGCTCCCTCTTCGTCATTCTGCTCGGAACTCACCACAGCCCAATGCCCGATTTCTGCCTCAGTCTAGGGTTAGGCTTAGGGCTAGGGTTAGGGTTATGCCTAGGGTTAGGCTTCAGAAAACCACAAAGCTAGGAGCTCCAGGGATACTCACCATGCAAAAGGCAGGCCAAGTTGAGCGTAGCACATCCAAATCCTTGCTCCCTCTTCGTCATTCTGCTCGGAACTCCCCACAGCCCAATGCCCGATTACTGCCTCAGTCTAGGGTTAGGCTTAGGGCTAGGGTTAGGGCTATGCCTAGGGTTAGGCTTCAGAAAACCACAAAGCTAGGAGCTCCAGGGATACTCACCATGCAAAAGGCAGGCCAAGTTGAGCGTAGCACATCCAAATCCTTGCTCCCTCTTCGTCATTCTGCTCGGAACTCACCACAGCCCAATGCCCGATTTCTGCCTCAGTCTAGGGTTAGGCTTAGGGCTAGGGTTAGGGTTATGCCTACGGTTAGGCTTCAGAAAACCACAAAGCCAGGAGCTCCAGGGATACCATGCAAAAGGCAGGCCAAGTTGAGCGTAGCACATCCAAATCCTTGCTCCCTCTTTGTCATTCTGCTCGGAACTCACCACAGCCCAATGCCCGATTTCTGCCTCAGTCTAGGGTTAGGCTTAGGGCTAGGGTTAGGGTTATGCCTAGGGTTAGGGTTCACAAAACCACAAAGCCAGGAGCTCCAGGGATACTCACCATGCAAAAGGCAGGCTGAGTTGAGCGTAGCACATCCAAATCCTTGCTCCCTCTTTGTCATTCTGCTCGGAACTCACCACAGCCCAATGCCCGATTTCTGCCTCAGTCTAGGCTTAGGCTTAGGGCTAGGGTTAGGGCTATGCCTAGGGTTAGGGTTCAGAAAACCACAAAGCCAGGAGCTCCAGGGATACTCACCATGCAAAAGGCAGGCCGAGTTGAGCGTAGCACATCCAAATCCTTGCTCCCTCTTTGTCATTCTGCTCCGAACTCACCACAGCCCAATGCCTTATTTCTGCCTCAGTCTAGGGTTAGGCTTAGGGCTAGGGTTAGGGTTATGCCTAGGGTTAGGCTTCAGAAAACCACAAAGCCAGGAGCTCTAGGGATACTCACCATGCAAAAGGCAGGCCAAGTTGAGCGTAGCACATCCAAATCCTTGCTCCCTCTTTGTCATTCTGCTCGGAACTCCCCACAGCCCAATGCCCGATTTCTGCCTCAGTCTAGGCTTAGGCTTAGGGCTAGGGTTAGGGTTATGCCTAGGGTTAGGCTTCAGAAAACCACAAAGCCAGGAGCTCCAGGGATACTCACCATGCAAAAGGCAGGCCAAGTTGAGCGTAGCACATCCAAATCCCCTCTCCCTCTTCGTCATTCTGCTCGGAACTCACCACAGCCCAATGCCCGATTTCTGCCTCAGTCTAGGGTTAGGCTTAGGGCTAGGGTTAGGGTTATGCCTAGGGTTAGGGTTCACAAAACCACAAAGCCAGGAGCTCCAGGGATACTCACCATGCAAAAGGCAGGCCAAGTTGAGCCTAGCACATCCAAATCCTTGCTCCCTCTTTGTCATTCTGCTCCGAACTCACCACAGCCCAATGCCCGATTACTGCCTCAGTCTAGGGTTAGGCTTAGGGCTAGGGTTAGGGTTATGCCTAGGGTTAGGGTTCACAAAACCACAAAGCCAGGAGCTCCAGGGATACCATGCAAAAGGCAGGCCAAGTTGAGCGTAGCACATCCAAATCCTTGCTCCCTCTTCTTCATTCTGCTCGGAACTCCCCATAGCCCAATGCCCGATTTCTGCCTCAGTCTTGGGTTAGGCTTAGGGCTAGGGTTAGGGTTATGCCTAGGGTTACGCTTCAGAAAACCACAAAGCCAGGAGCTCCAGGGATACTCACCATGCAAAAGGCAGGCCGAGTTGAGCGTAGCACATCCAAATCCTTGCTCCCTCTTCGTCATTCTGCTCGGAACTCACCACAGCCCAATGCCCGATTACTGGCTCAGTCTAGGGTTAGGCTTAGGGCTAGGGTTAGGGTTATGCCTAGGGTTAGGGTTCACAAAACCACAAAGCCAGGAGCTCCAGGGATACTCACCATGCAAAAGGCAGGCCGAGTTGAGCGTAGCACATCCAAATCCTTGCTCCCTCTTCGTCATTCTGCTCCGAACTCAGCACAGCCCAATGCCCGATTTCTGCCTCAGTCTAGGGTTAGGCTTAGGGCTAGGGTTAGGGTTATGCCTAGGGTTACGCTTCAGAAAACCACAAAGCCAGGAGCTCCAGGGATACTCACCATGCAAAAGGCAGGCCGAGTTGAGCGTAGCACATCCAAATCCTTGCTCCCTCTTTGTCATTCTGCTCCGAACTCACCACAGCCCAATGCCCGATTTCTGCCTCAGTCTAGGGTTAGGCTTAGGGCTAGGGTTAGGGTTATGCCTAGGGTTAGGCTTCAGAAAACCACAAAGCCAGGAGCTCCAGGTATACTCACCATGCAAAAGGCAGGCCGAGTTGAGCGTAGCACATCCAAATCCTTGCTCCCTCTTCGTCATTCTGCTCGGAACTCCCCACAGCCCAATGCCCGATTTCTGCCTCAGTCTAGGGTTAGGCTTAGGGCTGGGGTTAGGGTTATGCCTAGGGTTAGGGTTCTGCCTAGGGTTAGGGTTCACAAAACCACAAAGCCAGGAGCTCCAGGGATACCATGCAAAAGGCAGGCCAAGTTGAGCGTAGCACATCCAAATCCTTGCTCCCTCTTCGTCATTCTGCTCGGAACTCACCACAGCCCAATGCCCGATTTCTGCCTCAGTCTAGGGTTAGGCTTAGGGCTAGGGTTAGGGTTATGCCGAGGGTTAGGGTTCAGAAAACCACAAAGCCAGGAGCTCCAGGGATACTCACCATGCAAAAGGCAGGCCGAGTTGAGCGTAGCACATCCAAATCCTTGCTCCCTCTTTGTCATTCTGCTCCGAACTCACCACAGCCCAATGCCCGATTTCTGCCTCAGTCTAGGGTTAGGCTTAGGGCTAGGGTTAGGGTTATGCCTAGGGTTAGGGTTCACAAAACCACAAAGCCAGGAGCTCCAGGGATACTAACCATGCAAAAGGCAGGCCGAGCTGAGCGTAGCACATCCAAATCCTTGCTCCCTCTTCGTCATTCTGCTCCGAACTCACCACAGCCCAATGCCTTATTTCTGCCTCAGTCTAGGGTTAGGCTTAGGGCTAGGGTTAGGGTTATGCCTAGGGTTAGGCTTCAGAAAACCACAAAGCCAGGAGCTCCAGGGATACTCACCATGCAAAAGGCAGGCCAAGTTGAGCCTAGCACATCCAAATCCTTGCTCCCTCTTCGTCATTCTGCTCGGAACTCACCACAGCCCAATGCCCGATTACTGCCTCAGTCTAGGGTTAGGCTTAGGGCTAGGGTTAGGGTTATGCCTAGGGTTAGTGTTCACAAAACCACAAAGCCAGGAGCTCCAGGGATACTCACCATGCAAAAGGCAGGCCAAGTTGAGCGTAGCACATCCAAATCCTTGCTCCCTCTTCGTCATTCTGCTCGGAACTCACCACAGCCCAATGCCCGATTACTGCCTCAGTCTAGGGTTAGGCTTAGGGCTAGGGTTAGGGTTATGCCTAGGGTTACGCTTCAGAAAACCACAAAGCCAGGAGCTCCAGGGATACTCACCATGCAAAAGGCAGGCCAAGTTGAGTGTAGCACATCCAAATCCTTGCTCCCTCTTCTTCATTCTGCTCGGAACTCCCCACAGCCCAATGCCCGATTTCTGCCTCAGTCTAGGGTTAGGCTTAGGGCTAGGGTTAGGGTTATGCCTAGGGTTAGGGTTCAGAAAACCACAAAGCCAGGAGCTCCAGGGATACTCACCATGCAAAAGGCAGGCCAAGTTGAGCGCAGCACATCCAAATCCTTGCTCCCTCTTCGTCATTCTGCTCGGAACTCCCCACAGCCCAATGCCCGATTACTGCCTCAGTCTAGGGTTAGGGTTATGCCTAGGGTTAGGGTTATGCCTAGGGTTAGGCTTCAGAAAACCACAAAGCCAGGAGCTCCAGGGATACTCACCATGCAAAAGGCAGACCGAGTTGAGCGTAGCACATCCAAATCCTTGCTCCCTCTTCGTCATTCTGCTCGGAACTCACCACAGCCCAATGCCTGATTTCTGCCTCAGTCTAGGGTTAGGCTTAGGGCTAGGGTTAGGGTTATGCCTAGGGTTAGGCTTCAGAAAACCACAAAGCCAGGAGCTCCAGGGATACTCACCATGCAAAAGGCAGGCCGAGTTGAGCGTAGCACATCCAAATCCTTGCTCCCTCTTTGTCATTCTGCTCCGAACTCACCACAGCCCAATGCCCGATTTCTGCCTCAGTCTAGGGTTAGGCTTAGGGCTAGGGTTAGGGTTATGCCTAGGGTTAGGCTTCAGAAAACCACAAAGCCAGGAGCTCCAGGTATACTCACCATGCAAAAGGCAGGCCGAGTTGAGCGTAGCACATCCAAATCCTTGCTCCCTCTTCGTCATTCTGCTCGGAACTCCCCACAGCCCAATGCCCGATTTCTGCCTCAGTCTAGGGTTAGGCTTAGGGCTGGGGTTAGGGTTATGCCTAGGGTTAGGGTTCTGCCTAGGGTTAGGGTTCACAAAACCACAAAGCCAGGAGCTCCAGGGATACCATGCAAAAGGCAGGCCAAGTTGAGCGTAGCACATCCAAATCCTTGCTCCCTCTTCGTCATTCTGCTCGGAACTCACCACAGCCCAATGCCCGATTTCTGCCTCAGTCTAGGGTTAGGCTTAGGGCTAGGGTTAGGGTTATGCCGAGGGTTAGGGTTCAGAAAACCACAAAGCCAGGAGCTCCAGGGATACTCAACATGCAAAAGGCAGGCCGAGTTGAGCGTAGCACATCCAAATCCTTGCTCCCTCTTTGTCATTCTGCTCCGAACTCACCACAGCCCAATGCCCGATTTCTGCCTCAGTCTAGGGTTAGGCTTAGGGCTAGGGTTAGGGTTATGCCTAGGGTTAGGGTTCACAAAACCACAAAGCCAGGAGCTCCAGGGATACTAACCATGCAAAAGGCAGGCCGAGCTGAGCGTAGCACATCCAAATCCTTGCTCCCTCTTCGTCATTCTGCTCCGAACTCACCACAGCCCAATGCCTTATTTCTGCCTCAGTCTAGGGTTAGGCTTAGGGCTAGGGTTAGGGTTATGCCTAGGGTTAGTGTTCACAAAACCACAAAGCCAGGAGCTCCAGGGATACTCACCATGCAAAAGGCAGGCCAAGTTGAGCCTAGCACATCCAAATCCTTGCTCCCTCTTCGTCATTCTGCTCGGAACTCACCACAGCCCAATGCCCGATTACTGCCTCAGTCTAGGGTTAGGCTTAGGGCTAGGTTTAGGGTTATGCCTAGGGTTACGCTTCAGAAAACCACAAAGCCAGGAGCTCCAGGGATACTCACCATGCAAAAGGCAGGCCAAGTTGAGTGTAGCACATCCAAATCCTTGCTCCCTCTTCTTCATTCTGCTCGGAACTCCCCACAGCCCAATGCCCGATTTCTGCCTCAGTCTAGGGTTAGGCTTAGGGCTAGGGTTAGGGTTATGCCTAGGGTTAGGGTTCAGAAAACCACAAAGCCAGGAGCTCCAGGGATACTCACCATGCAAAAGGCAGGCCAAGTTGAGCGCAGCACATCCAAATCCTTGCTCCCTCTTCGTCATTCTGCTCGGAACTCCCCACAGCCCAATGCCCGATTACTGCCTCAGTCTAGGGTTAGGCTTAGGGCTAGGGTTAGGGTTATGCCTAGGGTTAGGCTTCAGAAAACCACAAAGCCAGGAGCTCCAGGGATACTCACCATGCAAAAGGCAGACCGAGTTGAGCGTAGCACATCCAAATCCTTGCTCCCTCTTCGTCATTCTGCTCGGAACTCACCACAGCCCAATGCCTGATTTCTGCCTCAGTCTAGGGTTAGGCTTAGGGCTAGGGTTAGGGTTATGCCTAGGGTTAGGGTTCTGCCTAGGGTTAGGGTTCACAAAACCACAAAGCCAGGAGCTCCAGGGATACTCACCATGCAAAAGGCAGGCCAAGTTGAGCGTAGCACATCCAAATCCCCTCTCCCTCTTCGTCATTCTGCTCGGAACTCACCACAGCCCAATGCCCGATTTCTGCCTCAGTCTAGGGTTAGGCTTAGGGCTAGGGTTAGGGTTATGCCTAGGGTTAGGGTTCACAAAACCACAAAGCCAGGAGCTCCAGGGATACTCACCATGCAAAAGGCAGGCCGAGTTGAGCGTAGCACATCCAAATCCTTGCTCCCTCTTTGTCATTCTGCTCCGAACTCACCACAGCCCAATGCCTGATTTCTGCCTCAGTCTAGGGTTAGGCTTAGGGCTAGGGTTAGGGTTATGCCTAGGGTTAGGCTTCAGAAAACCACAAAGCCAGGAGCTCCAGGGATACTCACCATGCAAAAGGCAGGCCAAGTTGAGCGTAGCACATCCAAATCCTTGCTCCCTCTTCGTCATTCTGCTCGGAACTCCCCACAGCCCAATGCCCGATTACTGCCTCAGTCTAGGGTTAGGCTTAGGGCTAGGGTTAGGGTTATGCCTAGGGTTAGGGTTCTGCCTAGGGTTAGGGTTCACAAAACCACAAAGCCAGGAGCTCCAGGGATACTCACCATGCAAAAGGCAGGCCAAGTTGAGCGTAGCACATCCAAATCCCCTCTCCCTCTTCGTCATTCTGCTCAGAACTCACCACAGCCCAATGCCCGATTTCTGCCTCAGTCTAGGGTTAGGCTTAGGGCTAGGGTTAGGGTTATGCCTAGGGTTAGGGTTCAGAAAACCACAAAGCCAGGAGCTCCTGGGATACTCACCATGCAAAAGGCAGGCCAAGTTGAGCGTAGCACATCCAAATCCCCTCTCCCTCTTCGTCATTCTGCTCGGAACTCACCACAGCCCAATGCCCGATTTCTGCCTCAGTCTAGGGTTATGCTTAGGGCTAGGGTTAGGGTTATGCCTAGGGTTAGGGTTCACAAAACCACAAAGCCAGGAGCTCCAGGGATACTCACCATGCAAAAGGCAGGCCGAGTTGAGCGTAGCACATCCAAATCCTTGCTCCCTCTTCTTCATTCTGCTCGGAACTCCCCACAGCCCAATGCCTGATTTCTGCCTCAGTCTAGGGTTAGGCTTAGGGCTAGGGTTAGGGTTATGCCTAGGGTTAGGGTTCACAAAACCACAAGGCCAGGAGCTCCAGGGATACTCACCATGCAAAAGGCAGGCCAAGTTGAGCGTAGCACATCCAAATCCTTGCTCCCTCTTCGTCATTCTGCTCCGAACTCCCCACAGCCCAATGCCCGATTTCTGCCTCAGTCTAGGGTTAGGCTTAGGGCTAGGGTTAGGGTTATGCCTAGGGTTAGGGTTCAGAAAACCACAAAGCCAGGAGCTCCAGGGATACCATGCAAAAGGCAGGCCAAGTTGAGCGTAGCACATCCAAATCCTTGCTCCCTCTTTGTCATTCTGCTCGGAACTCACCACATCCCGATGCCCGATTTCTGCCTCAGTCTAGGGTTAGGCTTAGGGCTAGGGTTAGGGTTATGCCTAGGGTTAGGGTTCACAAAACCACAAAGCCAGGAGCTCCAGGGATACTCACCATGCAAAAGGCAGGCTGAGTTGAGCGTAGCACATCCAAATCCTTGCTCCCTCTTTGTCATTCTGCTCGGAACTCACCACAGCCCAATGCCCGATTTCTGCCTCAGTCTAGGGTTAGGGTTATGCCTAGGGTTAGGGTTATGCCTAGGGTTAGGCTTCAGAAAACCACAAAGCCAGGAGCTCCAGGGATACTCACCATGCAAAAGGCAGACCGAGTTGAGCGTAGCACATCCAAATCCTTGCTCCCTCTTCGTCATTCTGCTCGGAACTCACCACAGCCCAATGCCTGATTTCTGCCTCAGTCTAGGGTTAGGCTTAGGGCTAGGGTTAGGGTTATGCCTAGGGTTAGGCTTCAGAAAACCACAAAGCCAGGAGCTCCAGGGATACTCACCATGCAAAAGGCAGGCCGAGTTGAGCGTAGCACATCCAAATCCTTGCTCCCTCTTTGTCATTCTGCTCCGAACTCACCACAGCCCAATGCCCGATTTCTGCCTCAGTCTAGGGTTAGGCTTAGGGCTAGGGTTAGGGTTATGCCTAGGGTTAGGCTTCAGAAAACCACAAAGCCAGGAGCTCCAGGTATACTCACCATGCAAAAGGCAGGCCGAGTTGAGCGTAGCACATCCAAATCCTTGCTCCCTCTTCGTCATTCTGCTCGGAACTCCCCACAGCCCAATGCCCGATTTCTGCCTCAGTCTAGGGTTAGGCTTAGGGCTGGGGTTAGGGTTATGCCTAGGGTTAGGGTTCTGCCTAGGGTTAGGGTTCACAAAACCACAAAGCCAGGAGCTCCAGGGATACCATGCAAAAGGCAGGCCAAGTTGAGCGTAGCACATCCAAATCCTTGCTCCCTCTTCGTCATTCTGCTCGGAACTCACCACAGCCCAATGCCCGATTTCTGCCTCAGTCTAGGGTTAGGCTTAGGGCTAGGGTTAGGGTTATGCCTAGGGTTAGGGTTCACAAAACCACAAAGCCAGGAGCTCCAGGGATACTCACCATGCAAAAGGCAGGCCGAGTTGAGCGTAGCACATCCAAATCCTTGCTCCCTCTTTGTCATTCTGCTCCGAACTCACCACAGCCCAATGCCCGATTTCTGCCTCAGTCTAGGGTTAGGCTTAGGGCTAGGGTTAGGGTTATGCCTAGGGTTAGGGTTCACAAAACCACAAAGCCAGGAGCTCCAGGGATACTAACCATGCAAAAGGCAGGCCGAGCTGAGCGTAGCACATCCAAATCCTTGCTCCCTCTTCGTCATTCTGCTCCGAACTCACCACAGCCCAATGCCTTATTTCTGCCTCAGTCTAGGGTTAGGCTTAGGGCTAGGGTTAGGGTTATGCCTAGGGTTAGGCTTCAGAAAACCACAAAGCCAGGAGCTCCAGGGATACTCACCATGCAAAAGGCAGGCCAAGTTGAGCCTAGCACATCCAAATCCTTGCTCCCTCTTCGTCATTCTGCTCGGAACTCACCACAGCCCAATGCCCGATTACTGCCTCAGTCTAGGGTTAGGCTTAGGGCTAGGGTTAGGGTTATGCCTAGGGTTAGTGTTCACAAAACCACAAAGCCAGGAGCTCCAGGGATACTCACCATGCAAAAGGCAGGCCAAGTTGAGCCTAGCACATCCAAATCCTTGCTCCCTCTTCGTCATTCTGCTCGGAACTCACCACAGCCCAATGCCCGATTACTGCCTCAGTCTAGGGTTAGGCTTAGGGCTAGGGTTAGGGTTATGCCTAGGGTTACGCTTCAGAAAACCACAAAGCCAGGAGCTCCAGGGATACTCACCATGCAAAAGGCAGGCCAAGTTGAGTGTAGCACATCCAAATCCTTGCTCCCTCTTCTTCATTCTGCTCGGAACTCCCCACAGCCCAATGCCCGATTTCTGCCTCAGTCTAGGGTTAGGCTTAGGGCTAGGGTTAGGGTTATGCCTAGGGTTAGGGTTCAGAAAACCACAAAGCCAGGAGCTCCAGGGATACTCACCATGCAAAAGGCAGGCCAAGTTGAGCGCAGCACATCCAAATCCTTGCTCCCTCTTTGTCATTCTGCTCGGAACTCCCCACAGCCCAATGCCCGATTACTGCCTCAGTCTAGGGTTAGGCTTAGGGCTAGGGTTAGGGTTATGCCTAGGGTTAGGCTTCAGAAAACCACAAAGCCAGGAGCTCCAGGGATACTCACCATGCAAAAGGCAGACCGAGTTGAGCGTAGCACATCCAAATCCTTGCTCCCTCTTCGTCATTCTGCTCGGAACTCACCACAGCCCAATGCCTGATTTCTGCCTCAGTCTAGGGTTAGGCTTAGGGCTAGGGTTAGGGTTATGCCTAGGGTTAGGGTTCTGCCTAGGGTTAGGGTTCAGAAAACCACAAAGCCAGGAGCTCCAGGGATACTCACCATGCAAAAGGCAGGCCAAGTTGAGCGTAGCACATCCAAATCCCCTCTCCCTCTTCGTCATTCTGCTCGGAACTCACCACAGCCCAATGCCCGATTTCTGCCTCAGTCTAGGGTTAGGCTTAGGGCTAGGGTTAGGGTTATGCCTAGGGTTAGGGTTCACAAAACCACAAAGCCAGGAGCTCCAGGGATACTCACCATGCAAAAGGCAGGCCGAGTTGAGCGTAGCACATCCAAATCCTTGCTCCCTCTTTGTCATTCTGCTCCGAACTCACCGCAGCCCAATGCCTGATTTCTGCCTCAGTCTAGGGTTAGGCTTAGGGCTAGGGTTAGGGTTATGCCTAGGGTTAGGCTTCAGAAAACCACAAAGCCAGGAGCTCCAGGGATACTCACCATGCAAAAGGCAGGCCAAGTTGAGCGTAGCACATCCAAATCCTTGCTCCCTCTTCGTCATTCTGCTCGGAACTCCCCACAGCCCAATGCCCGATTACTGCCTCAGTCTAGGGTTAGGCTTAGGGCTAGGGTTAGGGTTATGCCTAGGGTTAGGGTTCTGCCTAGGGTTAGGGTTCACAAAACCACAAAGCCAGGAGCTCCAGGGATACTCACCATGCAAAAGGCAGGCCAAGTTGAGCGTAGCACATCCAAATCCCCTCTCCCTCTTCGTCATTCTGCTCAGAACTCACCACAGCCCAATGCCCGATTTCTGCCTCAGTCTAGGGTTAGGCTTAGGGCTAGGGTTAGGGTTATGCCTAGGGTTAGGGTTCAGAAAACCACAAAGCCAGGAGCTCCTGGGATACTCACCATGCAAAAGGCAGGCCAAGTTGAGCGTAGCACATCCAAATCCCCTCTCCCTCTTCGTCATTCTGCTCGGAACTCACCACAGCCCAATGCCCGATTTCTGCCTCAGTCTAGGGTTATGCTTAGGGCTAGGGTTAGGGTTATGCCTAGGGTTAGGGTTCACAAAACCACAAAGCCAGGAGCTCCAGGGATACTCACCATGCAAAAGGCAGGCCGAGTTGAGCGTAGCACATCCAAATCCTTGCTCCCTCTTCTTCATTCTGCTCGGAACTCCCCACAGCCCAATGCCTGATTTCTGCCTCAGTCTAGGGTTAGGCTTAGGGCTAGGGTTAGGGTTATGCCTAGGGTTAGGGTTCACAAAACCACAAGGCCAGGAGCTCCAGGGATACTCACCATGCAAAAGGCAGGCCAAGTTGAGCGTAGCACATCCAAATCCTTGCTCCCTCTTCGTCATTCTGCTCCGAACTCCCCACAGCCCAATGCCCGATTTCTGCCTCAGTCTAGGGTTAGGCTTAGGGCTAGGGTTAGGGTTATGCCTAGGGTTAGGGTTCAGAAAACCACAAAGCCAGGAGCTCCAGGGATACCATGCAAAAGGCAGGCCAAGTTGAGCGTAGCACATCCAAATCCTTGCTCCCTCTTTGTCATTCTGCTCGGAACTCACCACAGCCCGATGCCCGATTTCTGCCTCAGTCTAGGGTTAGGCTTAGGGCTAGGGTTAGGGTTATGCCTAGGGTTAGGGTTCACAAAACCACAAAGCCAGGAGCTCCAGGGATACTCACCATGCAAAAGGCAGGCTGAGTTGAGCGTAGCACATCCAAATCCTTGCTCCCTCTTTGTCATTCTGCTCGGAACTCACCACAGCCCAATGCCCGATTTCTGCCTCAGTCTAGGCTTAGGCTTAGGGCTAGGGTTAGGGCTATGCCTAGGGTTAGGGTTCAGAAAACCACAAAGCCAGGAGCTCCAGGGATACTCACCATGCAAAAGGCAGGCCGAGTTGAGCGTAGCACATCCAAATCCTTGCTCCCTCTTTGTCATTCTGCTCCGAACTCACCACAGCCCAATGCCTTATTTCTGCCTCAGTCTAGGGTTAGGCTTAGGGCTGGGGTTAGGGTTATGCCTAGGGTTAGGCTTCAGAAAACCACAAAGCCAGGAGCTCTAGGGATACTCACCATGCAAAAGGCAGGCCAAGTTGAGCGTAGCACATCCAAATCCCCTCTCCCTCTTCGTCATTCTGCTCGGAACTCCCCACAGCCCAATGCCCGATTTCTGCCTCAGTCTAGGGTTAGGCTTAGGGCTAGGGTTAGGGTTATGCCTAGGGTTAGGCTTCAGAAAACCACAAAGCCAGGAGCTCCAGGGATACTCACCATGCAAAAGGCAGGCCAAGTTGAGCGTAGCACATCCAAATCCTTGCTCCCTCTTCGTCATTCTGCTCGGAACTCCCCACAGCCCAATGCCCGATTTCTGCCTCAGTCTAGGGTTAGGCTTAGGGCTAGGGTTAGGGTTATGCCTAGGGTTAGGGTTCACAAGACCACAAAGCCAGGAGCTCCAGGGATACTCACCATGCAAAAGGCAGGCCAAGTTGAGCCTAGCACATCCAAATCCTTGCTCCCTCTTTGTCATTCTGCTCCGAACTCACCACAGCCCAATGCCCGATTACTGCCTCAGTCTAGGGTTAGGCTTAGGGCTAGGGTTAGGGTTATGCCTAGGGTTAGGGTTCACAAAACCACAAAGCCAGGAGCTCCAGGGATACCATGCAAAAGGCAGGCCAAGTTGAGCGTAGCACATCCAAATCCTTGCTCCCTCTTCTTCATTCTGCTCGGAACTCCCCATAGCCCAATGCCCGATTTCTGCCTCAGTCTAGGGTTAGGCTTAGGGCTAGGGTTAGGGTTATGCCTAGGGTTAGGCTTCAGAAAACCACAAAGCCAGGAGCTCCAGGGATACTCACCATGCAAAAGGCAGGCCGAGTTGAGCGTAGCACATCCAAATCCTTGCTCCCTCTTCGTCATTCTGCTCGGAACTCACCACAGCCCAATGCCCGATTACTGGCTCAGTCTAGGGTTAGGCTTAGGGCTAGGGTTAGGGTTATGCCTAGGGTTAGGGTTCACAAAACCACAAAGCCAGGAGCTCCAGGGATACTCACCATGCAAAAGGCAGGCCGAGTTGAGCGTAGCACATCCAAATCCTTGCTCCCTCTTCGTCATTCTGCTTGGAACTCAGCACAGCCCAATGCCCGATTTCTGCCTCAGTCTAGGGTTAGGCTTAGGGCTAGGGTTAGGGTTATGCCTAGGGTTACGCTTCAGAAAACCACAAAGCCAGGAGCTCCAGGGATACTCACCATGCAAAAGGCAGGCCGAGTTGAGCGTAGCACATCCAAATCCTTGCTCCCTCTTTGTCATTCTGCTCCGAACTCACCACAGCCCAATGCCCGATTTCTGCCTCAGTCTAGGGTTAGGCTTAGGGCTAGGGTTAGGGTTATGCCTAGGGTTAGGCTTCAGAAAACCACAAAGCCAGGAGCTCCAGGTATACTCACCATGCAAAAGGCAGGCCGAGTTGAGCGTAGCACATCCAAATCCTTGCTCCCTCTTCGTCATTCTGCTCGGAACTCCCCACAGCCCAATGCCCGATTTCTGCCTCAGTCTAGGGTTAGGCTTAGGGCTGGGGTTAGGGTTATGCCTAGGCTTAGGGTTCTGCCTAGGGTTAGGGTTCACAAAACCACAAAGCCAGGAGCTCCAGGGATACCATGCAAAAGGCAGGCCAAGTTGAGCGTAGCACATCCAAATCCTTGCTCCCTCTTCGTCATTCTGCTCGGAACTCACCACAGCCCAATGCCCGATTTCTGCCTCAGTCTAGGCTTAGGCTTAGGGCTAGGGTTAGGGTTATGCCTAGGGTTAGGGTTCACAAAACCACAAAGCCACGAGCTCCAGGTATACTCACCATGCAAAAGGCAGGCCAAGTTGAGCGCAGCACATCCAAATCCTTGCTCCCTCTTCTTCATTCTGCTCGGAACTCCCCACAGCCCAATGCCCGATTTCTGCCTCAGTCTAGGGTTAGGCTTAGGGCTAGGGTTAGGGCTATGCCTAGGGTTAGGGTTCACAAAACCACAAAGCCAGGAGCTCCAGGGATACTAACCATGCAAAAGGCAGGCCGAGCTGAGCGTAGCACATCCAAATCCTTGCTCCCTCTTTGTCATTCTGCTCAGAACTCACCACAGCCCAATGCCTTATTTCTGCCTCAGTCTAGGGTTAGGCTTAGGGCTAGGGTTAGGGTTATGCCTAGGGTTAGGGTTCACAAAACCACAAAGCCAGGAGCTCCAGGGATACTCACCATGCAAAAGGCAGGCCAAGTTGAGCCTAGCACATCCAAATCCTTGCTCCCTCTTCGTCATTCTGCTCGGAACTCACCACAGCCCAATGCCCGATTACTGCCTCAGTCTAGGGTTAGGCTTAGGGCTAGGGTTAGGGTTATGCCTAGGGTTAGTGTTCACAAAACCACAAAGCCAGGAGCTCCAGGGATACTCACCATGCAAAAGGCAGGCCAAGTTGAGCGTAGCACATCCAAATCCTTGCTCCCTCTTCGTCATTCTGCTCGGAACTCACCACAGCCCAATGCCCGATTACTGCCTCAGTCTAGGGTTAGGCTTAGGGCTAGGGTTAGGGTTATGCCTAGGGTTACGCTTCAGAAAACCACAAAGCCAGGAGCTCCAGGGATACTCACCATGCAAAAGGCAGGCCAAGTTGAGTGTAGCACATCCAAATCCTTGCTCCCTCTTCTTCATTCTGCTCGGAACTCCCCACAGCCCAATGCCCGATTTCTGCCTCAGTCTAGGGTTAGGCTTAGGGCTAGGGTTAGGGTTATGCCTAGGGTTAGGCTTCAGAAAACCACAAAGCCAGGAGCTCCAGGGATACTCACCATGCAAAAGGCAGGCCAAGTTGAGCGCAGCACATCCAAATCCTTGCTCCCTCTTCGTCATTCTGCTCGGAACTCCCCACAGCCCAATGCCCGATTACTGCCTCAGTCTAGGGTTAGGCTTAGGGCTAGGGTTAGGGTTATGCCTAGGGTTAGGGTTCACAAAACCACAAAGCCAGGAGCTCCAGGGATACTCACCATGCAAAAGGCAGACCGAGTTGAGCGTAGCACATCCAAATCCTTGCTCCCTCTTCGTCATTCTGCTCGGAACTCACCACAGCCCAATGCCTGATTTCTGCCTCAGTCTAGGGTTAGGCTTAGGGCTAGGGTTAGGGTTATGCCTAGGGTTAGGGTTCTGCCTAGGGTTAGGGTTCACAAAACCACAAAGCCAGGAGCTCCAGGGATACTCACCATGCAAAAGGCAGGCCAAGTTGAGCATAGCACATCCAAATCCCCTCTCCCTCTTCGTCATTCTGCTCGGAACTCACCACAGCCCAATGCCCGATTTCTGCCTCAGTCTAGGGTTATGCTTAGGGCTAGGGTTAGGGTTATGCCTAGGGTTAGGGTTCACAAAACCACAAAGCCAGGAGCTCCAGGGATACTCACCATGCAAAAGGCAGGCCACGTTGAGCGTAGCACATCCAAATCCTTGCTCCCTCTTTGTCATTCTGCTCCGAACTCACCACAGCCCAATGCCTGATTTCTGCCTCAGTCTAGGGTTAGGCTTAGGGCTAGGGTTAGGGTTATGCCTAGGGTTAGGCTTCAGAAAACCACAAAGCCAGGAGCTCCAGGGATACTCACCATGCAAAAGGCAGGCCAAGTTGAGCGTAGCACATCCAAATCCTTGCTCCCTCTTCGTCATTCTGCTCGGAACTCCCCACAGCCCAATGCCCGATTACTGCCTCAGTCTAGGGTTAGGCTTAGGGCTAGGGTTAGGGCTATGCCTAGGGTTAGGGTTCAGAAAACCACAAAGCCAGGAGCTCCAGGGATACTCACCATGCAAAAGGCAGGCCAAGTTGAGCGTAGCACATCCAAATCCTTGCTCCCTCTTCGTCATTCTGCTCAGAACTCACCACAGCCCAATGCCTGATTTCTGCCTCAGTCTAGGGTTAGGCTTAGGGCTAGGGTTAGGGTTATGCCTAGGGTTAGGGTTCACAAAACCACAAAGCCAGGAGCTCCAGGGAAACTCACCATGCAAAAGGCAGGCCAAGTTGAGCCTAGCACATCCAAATCCTTGCTCCCTCTTTGTCATTCTGCTCGGAACTCACCACAGCCCAATGCCCGATTTCTGCCTCAGTCTAGGGTTAGGCTTAGGGCTAGGGTTAGGGTTATGCCTACGGTTAGGCTTCAGAAAACCACAAAGCCAGGAGCTCCAGGGATACCATGCAAAAGGCAGGCCAAGTTGAGCGTCGCACATCCAAATCCTTGCTCCCTCTTTGTCATTCTGCTCGGAACTCACCACAGCCCAATGCCCAATTACTGGCTCAGTCTAGGGTTAGGCTTAGGGCTAGGGTTAGGGTTATGCCTACGGTTAGGCTTCAGAAAACCACAAAGCCAGGAGCTCCAGGGATACCATGCAAAAGGCAGGCCAAGTGGAGCGTAGCACATCCAAATCCTTGCTCCCTCTTTGTCATTCTGCTCGGAACTCACCACAGCCCAATGCCCAATTACTGGCTCAGTCTAGGGTTAGGCTTAGGGCTAGGGTTAGGGTTATGCCTAGGGTTAGGGTTCACAAAACCACAAGGCCAGGAGCTCCAGGGATACTCACCATGCAAAAGGCAGGCCAAGTTGAGCGTAGCACATCCAAATCCTTGCTCCCTCTTCGTCATTCTGCTCCGAACTCCCCACAGCCCAATGCCCGATTTCTGCCTCAGTCTAGGGTTAGGCTTATGCCTAGGGTTAGGGTTATGCCTAGGGTTAGGGTTCAGAAAACCACAAAGCCAGGAGCTCCAGGGATACCATGCAAAAGGCAGGCCAAGTTGAGCGTAGCACATCCAAATCCTTGCTCCCTCTTTGTCATTCTGCTCGGAACTCACCACAGCCCAATGCCCGATTTCTGCCTCAGTCTAGGGTTAGGCTTAGGGCTAGGGTTAGGGTTATGCCTAGGGTTAGGCTTCAGAAAACCACAAAGCCAGGAGCTCCAGGGATACTCACCATGCAAAAGGCAGGCTGAGTTGAGCGTAGCACATCCAAATCCTTGCTCCCTCTTTGTCATTCTGCTCGGAACTCACCACAGCCCAATGCCCGATTTCTGCCTCAGTCTAGGCTTAGGCTTAGGGCTAGGGTTAGGGCTATGCCTAGGGTTAGGGTTCAGAAAACCACAAAGCCAGGAGCTCCAGGGATACTCACCATGCAAAAGGCAGGCCGAGTTGAGCGTAGCACATCCAAATCCTTGCTCCCTCTTTGTCATTCTGCTCCGAACTCACCACAGCCCAATGCCTTATTTCTGCCTCAGTCTAGGGTTAGGCTTAGGGCTAGGGTTAGGGTTATGCCTAGGGTTAGGGTTCTGCCTAGGGTTAGGGTTCACAAAACCACAAAGCCAGGAGCTCCAGGGATACTCACCATGCAAAAGGCAGGCCAAGTTGAGCGTAGCCAGTCCAAATCCTTGCTCCCTCTTCGTCATTCTGCTCGGAACTCCCCACAGCCCAATGCCCGATTTCTGCCTCAGTCTAGGGTTAGGCTTGGGGCTAGGGTTAGGGTTATGCCTAGGGTTAGGGTTCACAAAACCACAAAGCCAGGAGCTCCAGGGATACTCACCATGCAAAAGGCAGGCCAAGTTGAGCCTAGCACATCCAAATCCTTGCTCCCTCTTTGTCATTCTGCTCCGAACTCACCACAGCCCAATGCCCGATTTCTGCCTCAGTCTAGGGTTAGGCTTAGGGCTAGGGTTAGGGTTATGCCTAGGGTTAGGCTTCACAAAACCACAAAGCCAGGAGCTCCAGGGATACTCACCATGCAAAAGGCAGGCCAAGTTGAGCGTAGCACATCCAAATCCTTGCTCCCTCTTTGTCATTCTGCTCGGAACTCACCACAGCCCAATGCCCGATTTCTGCCTCAGTCTAGGCTTAGGCTTAGGGCTAGGGTTAGGGCTATGCCTAGGGTTAGGGTTCAGAAAACCACAAAGCCAGGAGCTCCAGGGATACTCACCATGCAAAAGGCAGGCCGAGTTGAGCGTAGCACATCCAAATCCTTGCTCCCTCTTTGTCATTCTGCTCCGAACTCACCACAGCCCAATGCCTTATTTCTGCCTCAGTCTAGGGTTAGGCTTAGGGCTAGGGTTAGGGTTATGCCTAGGGTTAGGGTTCTGCCTAGGGTTAGGGTTCACAAAACCACAAAGCCAGGAGCTCCAGGGATACTCACCATGCAAAAGGCAGGCCAAGTTGAGCGTAGCCAGTCCAAATCCTTGCTCCCTCTTCGTCATTCTGCTCGGAACTCCCCACAGCCCAATGCCCGATTTCTGCCTCAGTCTAGGGTTAGGCTTGGGGCTAGGGTTAGGGTTATGCCTAGGGTTAGGGTTCACAAAACCACAAAGCCAGGAGCTCCAGGGATACTCACCATGCAAAAGGCAGGCCAAGTTGAGCCTAGCACATCCAAATCCTTGCTCCCTCTTTGTCATTCTGCTCCGAACTCACCACAGCCCAATGCCCGATTTCTGCCTCAGTCTAGGGTTAGGCTTAGGGCTAGGGTTAGGGTTATGCCTAGGGTTAGGCTTCAGAAAACCACAAAGCCAGGAGCTCCAGGGATACTCACCATGCAAAAGGCAGGCCAAGTTGAGCGTAGCACATCCAAATCCTTGCTCCCTCTTTGTCATTCTGCTCGGAACTCACCACAGCCCAATGCCCGATTACTGCCTCAGTCTAGGGTTAGGCTTAGGGCTAGGGTTAGGGCTATGCCTAGGGTTAGGCTTCAGAAAACCACAAAGCCAGGAGCTCCAGGGATACTCACCATGCAAAAGGCAGGCCAAGTTGAGCGTAGCACATCCAAATCCTTGCTCCCTCTTCGTCATTCTGCTCGGAACTCACCACAGCCCAATGCCCGATTTCTGCCTCAGTCTACGGTTAAGCTTAGGGCTAGGGTTAGGGTTATGCCTACGGTTAGGCTTCAGAAAACCACAAAGCCAGGAGCTCCAGGGATACCATGCAAAAGGCAGGCCAAGTGGAGCGTAGCACATCCAAATCCTTGCTCCCTCTTCTTCATTCTGCTCGGAACTCCCCACGGCCCAATGCCCGATTTCTGCCTCAGTCTAGGGTTAGGCTTAGGGCTAGGGTTAGGGTTATGCCTAGGGTTAGGCTTCAGAAAACCACAAAGCCAGGAGCTCCAGGGATACTCACCATGCAAAAGGCAGGCCAAGTTGAGTGTAGCACATCCAAATCCTTGCTCCCTCTTCGTCATTCTGCTCAGAACTCCCCACAGCCCAATGCCCGATTTCTGCCTCAGTCTAGGGTTAGGCTTAGGGCTAGGGTTAGGGTTATGCCTAGGGTTAGGCTTCAGAAAACCACAAAGCCAGGAGCTCCAGGGATACTCACCATGCAAAAGGCAGGCCAAGTTGAGCGTAGCACATCCAAATCCTTGCTCCCTCTTCGTCATTCTTCTCGGAACTCACCACAGCCCAATGCCCGATTTCTGCCTCAGTCTAGGGTTAGGCTTAGGGCTAGGGTTAGGGTTATGCCTAGGGTTAGGCTTCAGAAAACCACAAAGCCAGGAGCTCCAGGGATACTCACCATGCAAAAGGCAGGCCAAGTTGAGCATAGCACATCCAAATCCCCTCTCCCTCTTCGTCATTCTGCTCGGAACTCACCACAGCCCAATGCCTGATTTCTGCCTCAGTCTAGGGTTAGGCTTAGGGCTAGGGTTAGGGTTATGCCTAGGGTTAGGGTTCTGCCTAGGGTTAGGATTCACAAAACCACAAAGCCAGGAGCTCCAGGGATACTCACCATGCAAAAGGCAGGCCAAGTTGAGCGTAGTACATCCAAATCCCCTCTCCCTCTTCGTCATTCTGCTCAGAAATCACCACAGCCCAATGCCCGATTTCTGCCTCAGTCTTGGGTTAGGCTTAGGGCTAGGGTTAGGGTTATGCCTAGGGTTAGGGTTCACAAAACCACAAAGCCAGGAGCTCCAGGGATACTCACCATGCAAAAGGCAGGCCGAGTTGAGCGTAGCACATCCAAATCCTTGCTCCCTCTTCGTCATTCTGCTCGGAACTCACCACAGCCCAATGCCCGATTTCTGCCTCAGTCTAGGGTTAGGCTTAGGGCTAGGGTTAGGGTTATGCCTAGGGTTAGGCTTCAGAAAACCACAAAGCCAGGAGCTCCAGGGATACTCACCATGCAAAAGGCAGGCCAAGTTGAGCGTAGCACATCCAAATCCTTGCTCCCTCTTCGTCATTCTGCTCGGAACTCCCCACAGCCCAATGCCCGATTACTGCCTCAGTCTAGGGTTAGGCTTAGGGCTAGGGTTAGGGCTATGCCTAGGGTTAGGCTTCAGAAAACCACAAAGCCAGGAGCTCCAGGGATACTCACCATGCAAAAGGCAGGCCAAGTTGAGCGTAGCACATCCAAATCCTTGCTCCCTCTTCGTCATTCTGCTCGGAACTCACCACAGCCCAATGCCCGATTTCTGCCTCAGTCTAGGGTTAGGCTTAGGGCTAGGGTTAGGGTTATGCCTACGGTTAGGCTTCAGAAAACCACAAAGCCAGGAGCTCCAGGGATACCATGCAAAAGGCAGGCCAAGTTGAGCGTAGCACATCCAAATCCTTGCTCCCTCTTTGTCATTCTGCTCGGAACTCACCACAGCCCAATGCCCGATTTCTGCCTCAGTCTAGGGTTAGGCTTAGGGCTAGGGTTAGGGTTATGCCTAGGGTTAGGGTTCACAAAACCACAAAGCCAGGAGCTCCAGGGATACTCACCATGCAAAAGGCAGGCTGAGTTGAGCGTAGCACATCCAAATCCTTGCTCCCTCTTTGTCATTCTGCTCGGAACTCACCACAGCCCAATGCCCGATTTCTGCCTCAGTCTAGGCTTAGGCTTAGGGCTAGGGTTAGGGCTATGCCTAGGGTTAGGGTTCAGAAAACCACAAAGCCAGGAGCTCCAGGGATACTCACCATGCAAAAGGCAGGCCGAGTTGAGCGTAGCACATCCAAATCCTTGCTCCCTCTTTGTCATTCTGCTCCGAACTCACCACAGCCCAATGCCTTATTTCTGCCTCAGTCTAGGGTTAGGCTTAGGGCTAGGGTTAGGGTTATGCCTAGGGTTAGGCTTCAGAAAACCACAAAGCCAGGAGCTCTAGGGATACTCACCATGCAAAAGGCAGGCCAAGTTGAGCGTAGCACATCCAAATCCTTGCTCCCTCTTTGTCATTCTGCTCGGAACTCCCCACAGCCCAATGCCCGATTTCTGCCTCAGTCTAGGCTTAGGCTTAGGGCTAGGGTTAGGGTTATGCCTAGGGTTAGGCTTCAGAAAACCACAAAGCCAGGAGCTCCAGGGATACTCACCATGCAAAAGGCAGGCCAAGTTGAGCGTAGCACATCCAAATCCCCTCTCCCTCTTCGTCATTCTGCTCGGAACTCACCACAGCCCAATGCCCGATTTCTGCCTCAGTCTAGGGTTAGGCTTAGGGCTAGGGTTAGGGTTATGCCTAGGGTTAGGGTTCACAAAACCACAAAGCCAGGAGCTCCAGGGATACTCACCATGCAAAAGGCAGGCCAAGTTGAGCCTAGCACATCCAAATCCTTGCTCCCTCTTTGTCATTCTGCTCCGAACTCACCACAGCCCAATGCCCGATTACTGCCTCAGTCTAGGGTTAGGCTTAGGGCTAGGGTTAGGGTTATGCCTAGGGTTAGGGTTCACAAAACCACAAAGCCAGGAGCTCCAGGGATACCATGCAAAAGGCAGGCCAAGTTGAGCGTAGCACATCCAAATCCTTGCTCCCTCTTCTTCATTCTGCTCGGAACTCCCCATAGCCCAATGCCCGATTTCTGCCTCAGTCTTGGGTTAGGCTTAGGGCTAGGGTTAGGGTTATGCCTAGGGTTAGGCTTCAGAAAACCACAAAGCCAGGAGCTCCAGGGATACTCACCATGCAAAAGGCAGGCCGAGTTGAGCGTAGCACATCCAAATCCTTGCTCCCTCTTCGTCATTCTGCTCGGAACTCACCACAGCCCAATGCCCGATTACTGGCTCAGTCTAGGGTTAGGCTTAGGGCTAGGGTTAGGGTTATGCCTAGGGTTAGGGTTCACAAAACCACAAAGCCAGGAGCTCCAGGGATACTCACCATGCAAAAGGCAGGCCGAGTTGAGCGTAGCACATCCAAATCCTTGCTCCCTCTTCGTCATTCTGCTCCGAACTCAGCACAGCCCAATGCCCGATTTCTGCCTCAGTCTAGGGTTAGGCTTAGGGCTAGGGTTAGGGTTATGCCTAGGGTTACGCTTCAGAAAACCACAAAGCCAGGAGCTCCAGGGATACTCACCATGCAAAAGGCAGGCCGAGTTGAGCGTAGCACATCCAAATCCTTGCTCCCTCTTTGTCATTCTGCTCCGAACTCACCACAGCCCAATGCCCGATTTCTGCCTCAGTCTAGGGTTAGGCTTAGGGCTAGGGTTAGGGTTATGCCTAGGGTTAGGCTTCAGAAAACCACAAAGCCAGGAGCTCCAGGTATACTCACCATGCAAAAGGCAGGCCGAGTTGAGCGTAGCACATCCAAATCCTTGCTCCCTCTTCGTCATTCTGCTCGGAACTCACCACAGCCCAATGCCCGATTTCTGCCTCAGTCTAGGGTTAGGCTTAGGGCTGGGGTTAGGGTTATGCCTAGGGTTAGGGTTCTGCCTAGGGTTAGGGTTCACAAAACCACAAAGCCAGGAGCTCCAGGGATACCATGCAAAAGGCAGGCCAAGTTGAGCGTAGCACATCCAAATCCTTGCTCCCTCTTCGTCATTCTGCTCGGAACTCACCACAGCCCAATGCCCGATTTCTGCCTCAGTCTAGGGTTAGGCTTAGGGCTAGGGTTAGGGTTATGCCGAGGGTTAGGGTTCAGAAAACCACAAAGCCAGGAGCTCCAGGGATACTCACCATGCAAAAGGCAGGCCGAGTTGAGCGTAGCACATCCAAATCCTTGCTCCCTCTTTGTCATTCTGCTCCGAACTCACCACAGCCCAATGCCCGATTTCTGCCTCAGTCTAGGGTTAGGCTTAGGGCTAGGGTTAGGGTTATGCCTAGGGTTAGGGTTCACAAAACCACAAAGCCAGGAGCTCCAGGGATACTAACCATGCAAAAGGCAGGCCGAGCTGAGCGTAGCACATCCAAATCCTTGCTCCCTCTTCGTCATTCTGCTCCGAACTCACCACAGCCCAATGCCTTATTTCTGCCTCAGTCTAGGGTTAGGCTTAGGGCTAGGGTTAGGGTTATGCCTAGGGTTAGGCTTCAGAAAACCACAAAGCCAGGAGCTCCAGGGATACTCACCATGCAAAAGGCAGGCCAAGTTGAGCCTAGCACATCCAAATCCTTGCTCCCTCTTCGTCATTCTGCTCGGAACTCACCACAGCCCAATGCCCGATTACTGCCTCAGTCTAGGGTTAGGCTTAGGGCTAGGGTTAGGGTTATGCCTAGGGTTAGTGTTCACAAAACCACAAAGCCAGGAGCTCCAGGGATACTCACCATGCAAAAGGCAGGCCAAGTTGAGCGTAGCACATCCAAATCCTTGCTCCCTCTTCGTCATTCTGCTCGGAACTCACCACAGCCCAATGCCCGATTACTGCCTCAGTCTAGGGTTAGGCTTAGGGCTAGGGTTAGGGTTATGCCTAGGGTTACGCTTCAGAAAACCACAAAGCCAGGAGCTCCAGGGATACTCACCATGCAAAAGGCAGGCCAAGTTGAGTGTAGCACATCCAAATCCTTGCTCCCTCTTCTTCATTCTGCTCGGAACTCCCCACAGCCCAATGCCCGATTTCTGCCTCAGTCTAGGGTTAGGCTTAGGGCTAGGGTTAGGGTTATGCCTAGGGTTAGGGTTCAGAAAACCACAAAGCCAGGAGCTCCAGGGATACTCACCATGCAAAAGGCAGGCCAAGTTGAGCGCAGCACATCCAAATCCTTGCTCCCTCTTCGTCATTCTGCTCGGAACTCCCCACAGCCCAATGCCCGATTACTGCCTCAGTCTAGGGTTAGGGTTATGCCTAGGGTTAGGGTTATGCCTAGGGTTAGGCTTCAGAAAACCACAAAGCCAGGAGCTCCAGGGATACTCACCATGCAAAAGGCAGACCGAGTTGAGCGTAGCACATCCAAATCCTTGCTCCCTCTTCGTCATTCTGCTCGGAACTCACCACAGCCCAATGCCTGATTTCTGCCTCAGTCTAGGGTTAGGCTTAGGGCTAGGGTTAGGGTTATGCCTAGGGTTAGGCTTCAGAAAACCACAAAGCCAGGAGCTCCAGGGATACTCACCATGCAAAAGGCAGGCCGAGTTGAGCGTAGCACATCCAAATCCTTGCTCCCTCTTTGTCATTCTGCTCCGAACTCACCACAGCCCAATGCCCGATTTCTGCCTCAGTCTAGGGTTAGGCTTAGGGCTAGGGTTAGGGTTATGCCTAGGGTTAGGCTTCAGAAAACCACAAAGCCAGGAGCTCCAGGTATACTCACCATGCAAAAGGCAGGCCGAGTTGAGCGTAGCACATCCAAATCCTTGCTCCCTCTTCGTCATTCTGCTCGGAACTCCCCACAGCCCAATGCCCGATTTCTGCCTCAGTCTAGGGTTAGGCTTAGGGCTGGGGTTAGGGTTATGCCTAGGGTTAGGGTTCTGCCTAGGGTTAGGGTTCACAAAACCACAAAGCCAGGAGCTCCAGGGATACCATGCAAAAGGCAGGCCAAGTTGAGCGTAGCACATCCAAATCCTTGCTCCCTCTTCGTCATTCTGCTCGGAACTCACCACAGCCCAATGCCCGATTTCTGCCTCAGTCTAGGGTTAGGCTTAGGGCTAGGGTTAGGGTTATGCCGAGGGTTAGGGTTCAGAAAACCACAAAGCCAGGAGCTCCAGGGATACTCACCATGCAAAAGGCAGGCCGAGTTGAGCGTAGCACATCCAAATCCTTGCTCCCTCTTTGTCATTCTGCTCCGAACTCACCACAGCCCAATGCCCGATTTCTGCCTCAGTCTAGGGTTAGGCTTAGGGCTAGGGTTAGGGTTATGCCTAGGGTTAGGGTTCACAAAACCACAAAGCCAGGAGCTCCAGGGATACTAACCATGCAAAAGGCAGGCCGAGCTGAGCGTAGCACATCCAAATCCTTGCTCCCTCTTCGTCATTCTGCTCCGAACTCACCACAGCCCAATGCCTTATTTCTGCCTCAGTCTAGGGTTAGGCTTAGGGCTAGGGTTAGGGTTATGCCTAGGGTTAGGCTTCAGAAAACCACAAAGCCAGGAGCTCCAGGGATACTCACCATGCAAAAGGCAGGCCAAGTTGAGCCTAGCACATCCAAATCCTTGCTCCCTCTTCGTCATTCTGCTCGGAACTCACCACAGCCCAATGCCCGATTACTGCCTCAGTCTAGGGTTAGGCTTAGGGCTAGGGTTAGGGTTATGCCTAGGGTTAGTGTTCACAAAACCACAAAGCCAGGAGCTCCAGGGATACTCACCATGCAAAAGGCAGGCCAAGTTGAGCCTAGCACATCCAAATCCTTGCTCCCTCTTCGTCATTCTGCTCGGAACTCACCACAGCCCAATGCCCGATTACTGCCTCAGTCTAGGGTTAGGCTTAGGGCTAGGGTTAGGGTTATGCCTAGGGTTACGCTTCAGAAAACCACAAAGCCAGGAGCTCCAGGGATACTCACCATGCAAAAGGCAGGCCAAGTTGAGTGTAGCACATCCAAATCCTTGCTCCCTCTTCTTCATTCTGCTCGGAACTCCCCACAGCCCAATGCCCGATTTCTGCCTCAGTCTAGGGTTAGGCTTAGGGCTAGGGTTAGGGTTATGCCTAGGGTTAGGGTTCTGCCTAGGGTTAGGGTTCACAAAACCACAAAGCCAGGAGCTCCAGGGATACTCACCATGCAAAAGGCAGGCCAAGTTGAGCGTAGCACATCCAAATCCCCTCTCCCTCTTCGTCATTCTGCTCGGAACTCACCACAGCCCAATGCCCGATTTCTGCCTCAGTCTAGGGTTAGGCTTAGGGCTAGGGTTAGGGTTATGCCTAGGGTTAGGGTTCAGAAAACCACAAAGCCAGGAGCTCCAGGGATACTCACCATGCAAAAGGCAGGCCGAGTTGAGCGTAGCACATCCAAATCCTTGCTCCCTCTTTGTCATTCTGCTCCGAACTCACCACAGCCCAATGCCTGATTTCTGCCTCAGTCTAGGGTTAGGCTTAGGGCTAGGGTTAGGGTTATGCCTAGGGTTAGGCTTCAGAAAACCACAAAGCCAGGAGCTCCAGGGATACTCACCATGCAAAAGGCAGGCCAAGTTGAGCGTAGCACATCCAAATCCTTGCTCCCTCTTCGTCATTCTGCTCGGAACTCCCCACAGCCCAATGCCCGATTACTGCCTCAGTCTAGGGTTAGGCTTAGGGCTAGGGTTAGGGTTATGCCTAGGGTTAGGGTTCTGCCTAGGGTTAGGGTTCACAAAACCACAAAGCCAGGAGCTCCAGGGATACTCACCATGCAAAAGGCAGGCCAAGTTGAGCGTAGCACATCCAAATCCCCTCTCCCTCTTCGTCATTCTGCTCAGAACTCACCACAGCCCAATGCCCGATTTCTGCCTCAGTCTAGGGTTAGGCTTAGGGCTAGGGTTAGGGTTATGCCTAGGGTTAGGGTTCAGAAAACCACAAAGCCAGGAGCTCCTGGGATACTCACCATGCAAAAGGCAGGCCAAGTTGAGCGTAGCACATCCAAATCCCCTCTCCCTCTTCGTCATTCTGCTCGGAACTCACCACAGCCCAATGCCCGATTTCTGCCTCAGTCTAGGGTTATGCTTAGGGCTAGGGTTAGGGTTATGCCTAGGGTTAGGGTTCACAAAACCACAAAGCCAGGAGCTCCAGGGATACTCACCATGCAAAAGGCAGGCCGAGTTGAGCGTAGCACATCCAAATCCTTGCTCCCTCTTCTTCATTCTGCTCGGAACTCCCCACAGCCCAATGCCTGATTTCTGCCTCAGTCTAGGGTTAGGCTTAGGGCTAGGGTTAGGGTTATGCCTAGGGTTAGGGTTCAGAAAACCACAAAGCCAGGAGCTCCAGGGATACCATGCAAAAGGCAGGCCAAGTTGAGCGTAGCACATCCAAATCCTTGCTCCCTCTTTGTCATTCTGCTCGGAACTCACCACAGCCCGATGCCCGATTTCTGCCTCAGTCTAGGGTTAGGCTTAGGGCTAGGGTTAGGGTTATGCCTAGGGTTAGGGTTCACAAAACCACAAAGCCAGGAGCTCCAGGGATACTCACCATGCAAAAGGCAGGCTGAGTTGAGCGTAGCACATCCAAATCCTTGCTCCCTCTTTGTCATTCTGCTCGGAACTCACCACAGCCCAATGCCCGATTTCTGCCTCAGTCTAGGGTTAGGGTTATGCCTAGGGTTAGGGTTATGCCTAGGGTTAGGCTTCAGAAAACCACAAAGCCAGGAGCTCCAGGGATACTCACCATGCAAAAGGCAGACCGAGTTGAGCGTAGCACATCCAAATCCTTGCTCCCTCTTCGTCATTCTGCTCGGAACTCACCACAGCCCAATGCCTGATTTCTGCCTCAGTCTAGGGTTAGGCTTAGGGCTAGGGTTAGGGTTATGCCTAGGGTTAGGCTTCAGAAAACCACAAAGCCAGGAGCTCCAGGGATACTCACCATGCAAAAGGCAGGCCGAGTTGAGCGTAGCACATCCAAATCCTTGCTCCCTCTTTGTCATTCTGCTCCGAACTCACCACAGCCCAATGCCCGATTTCTGCCTCAGTCTAGGGTTAGGCTTAGGGCTAGGGTTAGGGTTATGCCTAGGGTTAGGCTTCAGAAAACCACAAAGCCAGGAGCTCCAGGTATACTCACCATGCAAAAGGCAGGCCGAGTTGAGCGTAGCACATCCAAATCCTTGCTCCCTCTTCGTCATTCTGCTCGGAACTCCCCACAGCCCAATGCCCGATTTCTGCCTCAGTCTAGGGTTAGGCTTAGGGCTGGGGTTAGGGTTATGCCTAGGGTTAGGGTTCTGCCTAGGGTTAGGGTTCACAAAACCACAAAGCCAGGAGCTCCAGGGATACCATGCAAAAGGCAGGCCAAGTTGAGCGTAGCACATCCAAATCCTTGCTCCCTCTTCGTCATTCTGCTCGGAACTCACCACAGCCCAATGCCCGATTTCTGCCTCAGTCTAGGGTTAGGCTTAGGGCTAGGGTTAGGGTTATGCCTAGGGTTAGGGTTCACAAAACCACAAAGCCAGGAGCTCCAGGGATACTCACCATGCAAAAGGCAGGCCGAGTTGAGCGTAGCACATCCAAATCCTTGCTCCCTCTTTGTCATTCTGCTCCGAACTCACCACAGCCCAATGCCCGATTTCTGCCTCAGTCTAGGGTTAGGCTTAGGGCTAGGGTTAGGGTTATGCCTAGGGTTAGGGTTCACAAAACCACAAAGCCAGGAGCTCCAGGGATACTAACCATGCAAAAGGCAGGCCGAGCTGAGCGTAGCACATCCAAATCCTTGCTCCCTCTTCGTCATTCTGCTCCGAACTCACCACAGCCCAATGCCTTATTTCTGCCTCAGTCTAGGGTTAGGCTTAGGGCTAGGGTTAGGGTTATGCCTAGGGTTAGGCTTCAGAAAACCACAAAGCCAGGAGCTCCAGGGATACTCCCCATGCAAAAGGCAGGCCAAGTTGAGCCTAGCACATCCAAATCCTTGCTCCCTCTTCGTCATTCTGCTCGGAACTCACCACAGCCCAATGCCCGATTACTGCCTCAGTCTAGGGTTAGGCTTAGGGCTAGGGTTAGGGTTATGCCTAGGGTTAGTGTTCACAAAACCACAAAGCCAGGAGCTCCAGGGATACTCACCATGCAAAAGGCAGGCCAAGTTGAGCCTAGCACATCCAAATCCTTGCTCCCTCTTCGTCATTCTGCTCGGAACTCACCACAGCCCAATGCCCGATTACTGCCTCAGTCTAGGGTTAGGCTTAGGGCTAGGGTTAGGGTTATGCCTAGGGTTACGCTTCAGAAAACCACAAAGCCAGGAGCTCCAGGGATACTCACCATGCAAAAGGCAGGCCAAGTTGAGTGTAGCACATCCAAATCCTTGCTCCCTCTTCTTCATTCTGCTCGGAACTCCCCACAGCCCAATGCCCGATTTCTGCCTCAGTCTAGGGTTAGGCTTAGGGCTAGGGTTAGGGTTATGCCTAGGGTTAGGGTTCAGAAAACCACAAAGCCAGGAGCTCCAGGGATACTCACCATGCAAAAGGCAGGCCAAGTTGAGCGCAGCACATCCAAATCCTTGCTCCCTCTTTGTCATTCTGCTCGGAACTCCCCACAGCCCAATGCCCGATTACTGCCTCAGTCTAGGGTTAGGCTTAGGGCTAGGGTTAGGGTTATGCCTAGGGTTAGGCTTCAGAAAACCACAAAGCCAGGAGCTCCAGGGATACTCACCATGCAAAAGGCAGACCGAGTTGAGCGTAGCACATCCAAATCCTTGCTCCCTCTTCGTCATTCTGCTCGGAACTCACCACAGCCCAATGCCTGATTTCTGCCTCAGTCTAGGGTTAGGCTTAGGGCTAGGGTTAGGGTTATGCCTAGGGTTAGGGTTCTGCCTAGGGTTAGGGTTCAGAAAACCACAAAGCCAGGAGCTCCAGGGATACTCACCATGCAAAAGGCAGGCCAAG
Source organism: Coloeus monedula (assembly GCF_965178545.1). NCBI lineage: Eukaryota > Metazoa > Chordata > Aves > Passeriformes > Corvidae > Coloeus > Coloeus monedula. The sequence goes on along the minus strand of NW_028120717.1, from coordinate 121,506 downwards.
TTGAGCGTAGCACATCCAAATCCCCTCTCCCTCTTCGTCATTCTGCTCGGAACTCACCACAGCCCAATGCCCGATTTCTGCCTCAGTCTAGGGTTAGGCTTAGGGCTAGGGTTAGGGTTATGCCTAGGGTTAGGGTTCACAAAACCACAAAGCCAGGAGCTCCAGGGATACTCACCATGCAAAAGGCAGGCCGAGTTGAGCGTAGCACATCCAAATCCTTGCTCCCTCTTTGTCATTCTGCTCCGAACTCACCACAGCCCAATGCCTGATTTCTGCCTCAGTCTAGGGTTAGGCTTAGGGCTAGGGTTAGGGTTATGCCTAGGGTTAGGCTTCAGAAAACCACAAAGCCAGGAGCTCCAGGGATACTCACCATGCAAAAGGCAGGCCAAGTTGAGCCTAGCACATCCAAATCCTTGCTCCCTCTTCGTCATTCTGCTCGGAACTCCCCACAGCCCAATGCCCGATTACTGCCTCAGTCTAGGGTTAGGCTTAGGGCTAGGGTTAGGGTTATGCCTAGGGTTAGGGTTCTGCCTAGGGTTAGGGTTCACAAAACCACAAAGCCAGGAGCTCCAGGGATACTCACCATGCAAAAGGCAGGCCAAGTTGAGCGTAGCACATCCAAATCCCCTCTCCCTCTTCGTCATTCTGCTCAGAACTCACCACAGCCCAATGCCCGATTTCTGCCTCAGTCTAGGGTTAGGCTTAGGGCTAGGGTTAGGGTTATGCCTAGGGTTAGGGTTCAGAAAACCACAAAGCCAGGAGCTCCTGGGATACTCACCATGCAAAAGGCAGGCCAAGTTGAGCGTAGCACATCCAAATCCCCTCTCCCTCTTCGTCATTCTGCTCGGAACTCACCACAGCCCAATGCCCGATTTCTGCCTCAGTCTAGGGTTAGGCTTAGGGCTAGGGTTAGGGTTATGCCTAGGGTTAGGGTTCACAAAACCACAAAGCCAGGAGCTCCAGGGATACTCACCATGCAAAAGGCAGGCCGAGTTGAGCGTAGCACATCCAAATCCTTGCTCCCTCTTCTTCATTCTGCTCGGAACTCCCCACAGCCCAATGCCTGATTTCTGCCTCAGTCTAGGGTTAGGCTTAGGGCTAGGGTTAGGGTTATGCCTAGGGTTAGGGTTCACAAAACCACAAGGCCAGGAGCTCCAGGGATACTCACCATGCAAAAGGCAGGCCAAGTTGAGCGTAGCACATCCAAATCCTTGCTCCCTCTTCGTCATTCTGCTCCGAACTCCCCACAGCCCAATGCCCGATTTCTGCCTCAGTCTAGGGTTAGGCTTAGGGCTAGGGTTAGGGTTATGCCTAGGGTTAGGGTTCACAAAACCACAAAGCCAGGAGCTCCAGGGATACCATGCAAAAGGCAGGCCAAGTTGAGCGTAGCACATCCAAATCCTTGCTCCCTCTTTGTCATTCTGCTCGGAACTCACCACAGCCCGATGCCCGATTTCTGCCTCAGTCTAGGGTTAGGCTTAGGGCTAGGGTTAGGGTTATGCCTAGGGTTAGGGTTCACAAAACCACAAAGCCAGGAGCTCCAGGGATACTCACCATGCAAAAGGCAGGCTGAGTTGAGCGTAGCACATCCAAATCCTTGCTCCCTCTTTGTCATTCTGCTCGGAACTCACCACAGCCCAATGCCCGATTTCTGCCTCAGTCTAGGCTTAGGCTTAGGGCTAGGGTTAGGGCTATGCCTAGGGTTAGGGTTCAGAAAACCACAAAGCCAGGAGCTCCAGGGATACTCACCATGCAAAAGGCAGGCCGAGTTGAGCGTAGCACATCCAAATCCTTGCTCCCTCTTTGTCATTCTGCTCCGAACTCACCACAGCCCAATGCCTTATTTCTGCCTCAGTCTAGGGTTAGGCTTAGGGCTGGGGTTAGGGTTATGCCTAGGGTTAGGCTTCAGAAAACCACAAAGCCAGGAGCTCTAGGGATACTCACCATGCAAAAGGCAGGCCAAGTTGAGCGTAGCACATCCAAATCCCCTCTCCCTCTTCGTCATTCTGCTCGGAACTCCCCACAGCCCAATGCCCGATTTCTGCCTCAGTCTAGGGTTAGGCTTAGGGCTAGGGTTAGGGTTATGCCTAGGGTTAGGCTTCAGAAAACCACAAAGCCAGGAGCTCCAGGGATACTCACCATGCAAAAGGCAGGCCAAGTTGAGCGTAGCACATCCAAATCCTTGCTCCCTCTTCGTCATTCTGCTCCGAACTCCCCACAGCCCAATGCCCGATTTCTGCCTCAGTCTAGGGTTAGGCTTAGGGCTAGGGTTAGGGTTATGCCTAGGGTTAGGGTTCACAAAACCACAAAGCCAGGAGCTCCAGGGATACTCACCATGCAAAAGGCAGGCCAAGTTGAGCCTAGCACATCCAAATCCTTGCTCCCTCTTTGTCATTCTGCTCCGAACTCACCACAGCCCAATGCCCGATTACTGCCTCAGTCTAGGGTTAGGCTTAGGGCTAGGGTTAGGGTTATGCCTAGGGTTAGGGTTCACAAAACCACAAAGCCAGGAGCTCCAGGGATACCATGCAAAAGGCAGGCCAAGTTGAGCGTAGCACATCCAAATCCTTGCTCCCTCTTCTTCATTCTGCTCGGAACTCCCCATAGCCCAATGCCCGATTTCTGCCTCAGTCTAGGGTTAGGCTTAGGGCTAGGGTTAGGGTTATGCCTAGGGTTAGGCTTCAGAAAACCACAAAGCCAGGAGCTCCAGGGATACTCACCATGCAAAAGGCAGGCCGAGTTGAGCGTAGCACATCCAAATCCTTGCTCCCTCTTCGTCATTCTGCTCGGAACTCACCACAGCCCAATGCCCGATTACTGGCTCAGTCTAGGGTTAGGCTTAGGGCTAGGGTTAGGGTTATGCCTAGGGTTAGGGTTCACAAAACCACAAAGCCAGGAGCTCCAGGGATACTCACCATGCAAAAGGCAGGCCGAGTTGAGCGTAGCACATCCAAATCCTTGCTCCCTCTTCGTCATTCTGCTTGGAACTCAGCACAGCCCAATGCCCGATTTCTGCCTCAGTCTAGGGTTAGGCTTAGGGCTAGGGTTAGGGTTATGCCTAGGGTTACGCTTCAGAAAACCACAAAGCCAGGAGCTCCAGGGATACTCACCATGCAAAAGGCAGGCCGAGTTGAGCGTAGCACATCCAAATCCTTGCTCCCTCTTTGTCATTCTGCTCCGAACTCACCACAGCCCAATGCCCGATTTCTGCCTCAGTCTAGGGTTAGGCTTAGGGCTAGGGTTAGGGTTATGCCTAGGGTTAGGCTTCAGAAAACCACAAAGCCAGGAGCTCCAGGTATACTCACCATGCAAAAGGCAGGCCGAGTTGAGCGTAGCACATCCAAATCCTTGCTCCCTCTTCGTCATTCTGCTCGGAACTCCCCACAGCCCAATGCCCGATTTCTGCCTCAGTCTAGGGTTAGGCTTAGGGCTGGGGTTAGGGTTATGCCTAGGCTTAGGGTTCTGCCTAGGGTTAGGGTTCACAAAACCACAAAGCCAGGAGCTCCAGGGATACCATGCAAAAGGCAGGCCAAGTTGAGCGTAGCACATCCAAATCCTTGCTCCCTCTTCGTCATTCTGCTCGGAACTCACCACAGCCCAATGCCCGATTTCTGCCTCAGTCTAGGGTTAGGCTTAGGGCTAGGGTTAGGGTTATGCCGAGGGTTAGGGTTCAGAAAACCACAAAGCCAGGAGCTCCAGGGATACTCACCATGCAAAAGGCAGGCTGAGTTGAGCGTAGCACATCCAAATCCTTGCTCCCTCTTTGTCATTCTGCTCCGAACTCACCACAGCCCAATGCCCGATTTCTGCCTCAGTCTAGGCTTAGGCTTAGGGCTAGGGTTAGGGTTATGCCTAGGGTTAGGGTTCACAAAACCACAAAGCCACGAGCTCCAGGTATACTCACCATGCAAAAGGCAGGCCAAGTTGAGCGCAGCACATCCAAATCCTTGCTCCCTCTTCTTCATTCTGCTCGGAACTCCCCACAGCCCAATGCCCGATTTCTGCCTCAGTCTAGGGTTAGGCTTAGGGCTAGGGTTAGGGCTATGCCTAGGGTTAGGGTTCACAAAACCACAAAGCCAGGAGCTCCAGGGATACTAACCATGCAAAAGGCAGGCCGAGCTGAGCGTAGCACATCCAAATCCTTGCTCCCTCTTTGTCATTCTGCTCAGAACTCACCACAGCCCAATGCCTTATTTCTGCCTCAGTCTAGGGTTAGGCTTAGGGCTAGGGTTAGGGTTATGCCTAGGGTTAGGGTTCACAAAACCACAAAGCCAGGAGCTCCAGGGATACTCACCATGCAAAAGGCAGGCCAAGTTGAGCCTAGCACATCCAAATCCTTGCTCCCTCTTCGTCATTCTGCTCGGAACTCACCACAGCCCAATGCCCGATTACTGCCTCAGTCTAGGGTTAGGCTTAGGGCTAGGGTTAGGGTTATGCCTAGGGTTAGTGTTCACAAAACCACAAAGCCAGGAGCTCCAGGGATACTCACCATGCAAAAGGCAGGCCAAGTTGAGCGTAGCACATCCAAATCCTTGCTCCCTCTTCGTCATTCTGCTCGGAACTCACCACAGCCCAATGCCCGATTACTGCCTCAGTCTAGGGTTAGGCTTAGGGCTAGGGTTAGGGTTATGCCTAGGGTTACGCTTCAGAAAACCACAAAGCCAGGAGCTCCAGGGATACTCACCATGCAAAAGGCAGGCCAAGTTGAGTGTAGCACATCCAAATCCTTGCTCCCTCTTCTTCATTCTGCTCGGAACTCCCCACAGCCCAATGCCCGATTTCTGCCTCAGTCTAGGGTTAGGCTTAGGGCTAGGGTTAGGGTTATGCCTAGGGTTAGGGTTCAGAAAACCACAAAGCCAGGAGCTCCAGGGATACTCACCATGCAAAAGGCAGGCCAAGTTGAGCGCAGCACATCCAAATCCTTGCTCCCTCTTCGTCATTCTGCTCGGAACTCCCCACAGCCCAATGCCCGATTACTGCCTCAGTCTAGGGTTAGGCTTAGGGCTAGGGTTAGGGTTATGCCTAGGGTTAGGGTTCACAAAACCACAAAGCCAGGAGCTCCAGGGATACTCACCATGCAAAAGGCAGACCGAGTTGAGCGTAGCACATCCAAATCCTTGCTCCCTCTTCGTCATTCTGCTCGGAACTCACCACAGCCCAATGCCTGATTTCTGCCTCAGTCTAGGGTTAGGCTTAGGGCTAGGGTTAGGGTTATGCCTAGGGTTAGGGTTCTGCCTAGGGTTAGGGTTCACAAAACCACAAAGCCAGGAGCTCCAGGGATACTCACCATGCAAAAGGCAGGCCAAGTTGAGCGTAGCACATCCAAATCCCCTCTCCCTCTTCGTCATTCTGCTCGGAACTCACCACAGCCCAATGCCCGATTTCTGCCTCAGTCTAGGGTTATGCTTAGGGCTAGGGTTAGGGTTATGCCTAGGGTTAGGGTTCACAAAACCACAAAGCCAGGAGCTCCAGGGATACTCACCATGCAAAAGGCAGGCCACGTTGAGCGTAGCACATCCAAATCCTTGCTCCCTCTTTGTCATTCTGCTCCGAACTCACCACAGCCCAATGCCTGATTTCTGCCTCAGTCTAGGGTTAGGCTTAGGGCTAGGGTTAGGGTTATGCCTAGGGTTAGGCTTCAGAAAACCACAAAGCCAGGAGCTCCAGGGATACTCACCATGCAAAAGGCAGGCCAAGTTGAGCGTAGCACATCCAAATCCTTGCTCCCTCTTCGTCATTCTGCTCGGAACTCCCCACAGCCCAATGCCCGATTACTGCCTCAGTCTAGGGTTAGGCTTAGGGCTAGGGTTAGGGCTATGCCTAGGGTTAGGGTTCAGAAAACCACAAAGCCAGGAGCTCCAGGGATACTCACCATGCAAAAGGCAGGCCAAGTTGAGCGTAGCACATCCAAATCCTTGCTCCCTCTTCGTCATTCTGCTCAGAACTCACCACAGCCCAATGCCTGATTTCTGCCTCAGTCTAGGGTTAGGCTTAGGGCTAGGGTTAGGGTTATGCCTAGGGTTAGGGTTCTGCCTAGGGTTAGGGTTCACAAAACCACAAAGCCAGGAGCTCCAGGGATACTCACCATGCAAAAGGCAGGCCGAGTTGAGCGTAGCACATCCAAATCCTTACTCCCTCTTCGTCATTCTGCTCCGAACTCACCACAGCCCAATGCCTGATTTCTGCCTCAGTCTAGGGTTAGGCTTAGGGCTAGGGTTAGGGTTATGCCTAGGGTTAGGCTTCAGAAAACCACAAAGCCAGGAGCTCCAGGGATACTCACCATGCAAAAGGCAGGCCAAGTTGAGCGTAGCACATCCAAATCCTTGCTCCCTCTTCGTCATTCTGCTCGGAACTCACCACAGCCCAATGCCCGATTACTGCCTCAGTCTAGGGTTAGGCTTAGGGCTAGGGTTAGGGTTATGCCTAGGGTTAGGCTTCAGAAAACCACAAAGCCAGGAGCTCCAGGGATACTCACCATGCAAAAGGCAGGCCAAGTTGAGCCTAGCACATCCAAATCCTTGCTCCCTCTTCGTCATTCTGCTCAGAACTCACCACAGCCCAATGCCCGATTACTGCCTCAGTCTAGGGTTAGGGTTATGCCTAGGGTTAGGGTTATGCCTAGGGTTAGGGTTCACAAAACCACAAAGCCAGGAGCTCCAGGGAAACTCACCATGCAAAAGGCAGGCCAAGTTGAGCCTAGCACATCCAAATCCCCTCTCCCTCTTCGTCATTCTGCTCGGAACTCACCACAGCCCAATGCCCGATTTCTGCCTCAGTCTAGGGTTAGGCTTAGGGCTAGGGTTAGGGTTATGCCTACGGTTAGGCTTCAGAAAACCACAAAGCCAGGAGCTCCAGGGATACCATGCAAAAGGCAGGCCAAGTTGAGCGTCGCACATCCAAATCCTTGCTCCCTCTTTGTCATTCTGCTCGGAACTCACCACAGCCCAATGCCCAATTACTGGCTCAGTCTAGGGTTAGACTTAGGGCTAGGGTTAGGGTTATGCCTACGGTTAGGCTTCAGAAAACCACAAAGCCAGGAGCTCCAGGGATACCATGCAAAAGGCAGGCCAAGTGGAGCGTAGCACATCCAAATCCTTGCTCCCTCTTTGTCATTCTGCTCGGAACTCACCACAGCCCAATGCCCAATTACTGGCTCAGTCTAGGGTTAGGCTTAGGGCTAGGGTTAGGGTTATGCCTAGGGTTAGGGTTCACAAAACCACAAGGCCAGGAGCTCCAGGGATACTCACCATGCAAAAGGCAGGCCAAGTTGAGCGTAGCACATCCAAATCCTTGCTCCCTCTTCGTCATTCTGCTCCGAACTCCCCACAGCCCAATGCCCGATTTCTGCCTCAGTCTAGGGTTAGGCTTATGCCTAGGGTTAGGGTTATGCCTAGGGTTAGGGTTCAGAAAACCACAAAGCCAGGAGCTCCAGGGATACCATGCAAAAGGCAGGCCAAGTTGAGCGTAGCACATCCAAATCCTTGCTCCCTCTTTGTCATTCTGCTCGGAACTCACCACAGCCCAATGCCCGATTTCTGCCTCAGTCTAGGGTTAGGCTTAGGGCTAGGGTTAGGGTTATGCCTAGGGTTAGGCTTCAGAAAACCACAAAGCCAGGAGCTCCAGGGATACTCACCATGCAAAAGGCAGGCTGAGTTGAGCGTAGCACATCCAAATCCTTGCTCCCTCTTTGTCATTCTGCTCGGAACTCACCACAGCCCAATGCCCGATTTCTGCCTCAGTCTAGGCTTAGGCTTAGGGCTAGGGTTAGGGCTATGCCTAGGGTTAGGGTTCAGAAAACCACAAAGCCAGGAGCTCCAGGGATACTCACCATGCAAAAGGCAGGCCGAGTTGAGCGTAGCACATCCAAATCCTTGCTCCCTCTTTGTCATTCTGCTCCGAACTCACCACAGCCCAATGCCTTATTTCTGCCTCAGTCTAGGGTTAGGCTTAGGGCTAGGGTTAGGGTTATGCCTAGGGTTAGGGTTCTGCCTAGGGTTAGGGTTCACAAAACCACAAAGCCAGGAGCTCCAGGGATACTCACCATGCAAAAGGCAGGCCAAGTTGAGCGTAGCCAGTCCAAATCCTTGCTCCCTCTTCGTCATTCTGCTCGGAACTCCCCACAGCCCAATGCCCGATTTCTGCCTCAGTCTAGGGTTAGGCTTGGGGCTAGGGTTAGGGTTATGCCTAGGGTTAGGGTTCACAAAACCACAAAGCCAGGAGCTCCAGGGATACTCACCATGCAAAAGGCAGGCCAAGTTGAGCCTAGCACATCCAAATCCTTGCTCCCTCTTTGTCATTCTGCTCCGAACTCACCACAGCCCAATGCCCGATTACTGCCTCAGTCTAGGGTTAGGCTTAGGGCTAGGGTTAGGGTTATGCCTAGGGTTAGGGTTCACAAAACCACAAAGCCAGGAGCTCCAGGGATACCATGCAAAAGGCAGGCCAAGTTGAGCGTAGCACATCCAAATCCTTGCTCCCTCTTCTTCATTCTGCTCGGAACTCCCCATAGCCCAATGCCCGATTTCTGCCTCAGTCTAGGGTTAGGCTTAGGGCTAGGGTTAGGGTTATGCCTAGGGTTACGCTTCAGAAAACCACAAAGCCAGGAGCTCCAGGGATACTCACCATGCAAAAGGCAGGCCGAGTTGAGCGTAGCACATCCAAATCCTTGCTCCCTCTTTGTCATTCTGCTCCGAACTCACCACAGCCCAATGCCCGATTTCTGCCTCAGTCTAGGGTTAGGCTTAGGGCTAGGGTTAGGGTTATGCCTAGGGTTAGGCTTCAGAAAACCACAAAGCCAGGAGCTCCAGGTATACTCACCATGCAAAAGGCAGGCCGAGTTGAGCGTAGCACATCCAAATCCTTGCTCCCTCTTCGTCATTCTGCTCGGAACTCCCCACAGCCCAATGCCCGATTTCTGCCTCAGTCTAGGGTTAGGCTTAGGGCTGGGGTTAGGGTTATGCCTAGGGTTAGGGTTCTGCCTAGGGTTAGGGTTCACAAAACCACAAAGCCAGGAGCTCCAGGGATACCATGCAAAAGGCAGGCCAAGTTGAGCGTAGCACATCCAAATCCCCTCTCCCTCTTCGTCATTCTGCTCAGAACTCACCACAGCCCAATGCCCGATTTCTGCCTCAGTCTAGGGTTAGGCTTAGGGCTAGGGTTAGGGTTATGCCTAGGGTTAGGGTTCACAAAACCACAAAGCCAGGAGCTCCAGGGATACTCACCATGCAAAAGGCAGGCCAAGTTGAGCGTAGCACATCCAAATCCCCTCTCCCTCTTCGTCATTCTGCTCAGAACTCACCACAGCCCAATGCCCGATTTCTGCCTCAGTCTAGGGTTAGGCTTAGGGCTAGGGTTAGGGTTATGCCTAGGGTTAGGCTTCAGAAAACCACAAAGCCAGGAGCTCCTGGGATACTCACCATGCAAAAGGCAGGCCAAGTTGAGCGTAGCACATCCAAATCCCCTCTCCCTCTTCGTCATTCTGCTCGGAACTCACCACAGCCCAATGCCCGATTTCTGCCTCAGTCTAGGGTTATGCTTAGGGCTAGGGTTAGGGTCATGCCTAGGGTTAGGGTTCACAAAACCACAAAGCCAGGAGCTCCAGGGATACTCACCATGCAAAAGGCAGGCCGAGTTGAGCGTAGCACATCCAAATCCTTGCTCCCTCTTTGTCATTCTGCTCCGAACTCACCACAGCCCAATGCCTGATTTCTGCCTCAGTCTAGGGTTAGGCTTAGGGCTAGGGTTAGGGTTATGCCTAGGGTTAGGCTTCAGAAAACCACAAAGCCAGGAGCTCCAGGGATACTCACCATGCAAAAGGCAGGCCAAGTTGAGCGTAGCACATCCAAATCCTTGCTCCCTCTTCGTCATTCTGCTCGGAACTCACCACAGCCCAATGCCCGATTACTGCCTCAGTCTAGGGTTAGGCTTAGGGCTAGGGTTAGGGCTATGCCTAGGGTTAGGCTTCAGAAAACCACAAAGCCAGGAGCTCCAGGGATACTCACCATGCAAAAGGCAGGCCAAGTTGAGCCTAGCACATCCAAATCCTTGCTCCCTCTTCGTCATTCTGCTCAGAACTCACCACAGCCCAATGCCCGATTACTGCCTCAGTCTAGGGTTAGGGTTATGCCTAGGGTTAGGGTTATGCCTAGGGTTAGGGTTCACAAAACCACAAAGCCAGGAGCTCCAGGGAAACTCACCATGCAAAAGGCAGGCCGAGTTGAGCGTAGCACATCCAAATCCTTGCTCCCTCTTCGTCATTCTGCTCGGAACTCACCACAGCCCAATGCCCGATTTCTGCCTCAGTCTAGGGTTAGGCTTAGGGCTAGGGTTAGGGTTATGCCTACGGTTAGGCTTCAGAAAACCACAAAGCCAGGAGCTCCAGGGATACCATGCAAAAGGCAGGCCAAGTTGAGCGTAGCACATCCAAATCCTTGCTCCCTCTTTGTCATTCTGCTCGGAACTCACCACAGCCCAATGCCCAATTACTGGCTCAGTCTAGGGTTAGGCTTAGGGCTAGGGTTAGGGTTATGCCTAGGGTTAGGGTTCACAAAACCACAAAGCCAGGAGCTCCAGGGATACCATGCAAAAGGCAGGCCAAGTTGAGCCTAGCACATCCAAATCCTTGCTCCCTCTTTGTCATTCTGCTCGGAACTCACCACTGCCGAATGCCCGATTTCGGCCTCAGTCTAGGGTTAGGCTTAGGGCTAGGGTTAGGGTTATGCCTAGGGTTAGGGTTCACAAAACCACAAAGCCAGGAGCTCCAGGGATACTCACCATGCAAAAGGCAGGCTGAGTTGAGCGTAGCACATCCAAATCCTTGCTCCCTCTTCGTCATTCTGCTCGGAACTCACCACAGCCCAATGCCTGATTTCTGCCTCAGTCTAGGGTTAGGCTTGGGGCTAGGGTTAGGGTTATGCCTAGGGTTAGGGTTCACAAAACCACAAAGCCAGGAGCTCCAGGGATACTCACCATGCAAAAGGCAGGCCAAGTTGAGCGCAGCACATCCAAATCCTTGCTCCCTCTTTGTCATTCTGCTCGGAACTCACCACAGCCCAATGCCCGATTTCTGCCTCAGTCTAGTGTTAGGCTTGGGGCTAGGGTTAGGGTTATGCCTAGGGTTAGGCTTCAGAAAACCACAAAGCCAGGAGCTCCAGGGATACTCACCATGCAAAAGGCAGGCCAAGTTGAGCGTAGCACATCCAAATCCTTGCTCCCTCTTCGTCATTCTGCTCGGAACTCCCCACAGCCCAATGCCCGATTACTGCCTCAGTCTAGGGTTAGGCTTAGGGCTAGGGTTAGGGTTATGCCTAGGGTTAGGCTTCAGAAAACCACAAAGCCAGGAGCTCCAGGGATACTCACCATGCAAAAGGCAGGCCAAGTTGAGCGTGGAACATCCAAATCCCCTCTCCCTCTTCGTCATTCTGCTCGGAACTCACCACAGCCCAATGCCCGATTTCTGCCTAAGTCTAGGGTTAGGCTTAGGGCTAGGGTTAGGGTTATGCCTCAGGTTAGGCTTCAGAAAACCACAAAGCCAGGAGCTCCAGGGATACTCACCATGCAAAAGGCAGGCCAAGTTGAGCGTAGCACATCCAAATCCTTGCTCCCTCTTCATCATTCTGCTCGGAACTCATCACAGTCCAATGCCCGATTTCTGCCTCAGTCTAGGGTTATGCTTAGGGCTAGGGTTTGGGTTCAGAAAACCACAATGCCAGGAGCTCCAGGGATACTCACCATGCAAAAGGCAGGCCAAGTTGAGCGTGGCACATCCAAATCCCCTCTCCCTCTTCGTCATTCTGCTCGGAACTCACCACAGCCCAATGTCCGATTACTGGCTCAGTCTAGGGTTAGGCTTAGGGCTAGGGCTAGGGTTATGCCTAGGGATAGGGTTCAGAAAACCACAAAGCCAGGAGCTCCAGGGATACTCACCATGCAAAAGGCAGGCCAAGTTGAGCGTAGCACATCCAAATCCTTGCTCCCTCTTCGTCATTCTGCTCGGAACTCACCACAGCCCAATGCCCGATTTCTGCCTCAGTCTAGGGTTAGGCTTAGGGCTAGGGTTAGGGTTATGCCTAGGGTTAGGCTTCAGAAAACCACAAAGCCAGGAGCTCTAGGGATACTCACCATGCAAAAGGCAGGCCAAGTTGAGCGTAGCACATCCAAATCCTTGCTCCCTCTTCGTCATTCTGCTCCGAACTCCCCACAGCCCAATGCCCGATTTCTGCCTAAGTCTAGGGTTAGGCTTAGGGCTAGGGTTAGGGTTCTGCCTCAGGTTAGGGTTCACAAAACCACAAAGCCAGGAGCTCCAGGGATACTCACCATGCAAAAGGCAGGCCAAGTTGAGCGTAGCACATCCAAATCCTTGCTCCCTCTTCGTCATTCTGCTCGGAACTCCCCACAGCCCAATGCCTGATTTCTGCCTCAGTCTAGGGTTAGGGTTATACCTAGGGTTTGGGTTCAGAAAACCACAAAGCCAGGAGCTCCAGGGATGCTCACCATGCAAAAGGCAGGCCAAGTTGAGCGTAGCACATCCAAATCCTTGCTCCCTCTTTGTCATTCTGCTCGGAACTCACCACAGCCCAATGCCCGATTACTGCCTCAGTCTAGGGTTAGGCTTAGGGCTAGGGTTAGGGTTATGCCTAGGGTTAGGGTTCACAAAACCACAAAGCCAGGAGCTCCAGGGATACTCACCATGCAAAAGGCAGGCCACGTTGAGCGTAGCACATCCAAATCCTTGCTCCCTCTTTGTCATTCTGCTCCGAACTCACCACAGCCCAATGCCTGATTTCTGCCTCAGTCTAGGGTTAGGCTTAGGGCTAGGGTTAGGGTTATGCCTAGGGTTAGGCTTCAGAAAACCACAAAGCCAGGAGCTCCAGGGATACTCACCATGCAAAAGGCAGGCCAAGTTGAGCGTAGCACATCCAAATCCTTGCTCCCTCTTTGTCATTCTGCTCGGAACTCCCCACAGCCCAATGCCCGATTACTGCCTCAGTCTAGGGTTAGGCTTAGGGCTAGGGTTAGGGCTATGCCTAGGGTTAGGCTTCAGAAAACCACAAAGCCAGGAGCTCCAGGGATACTCACCATGCAAAAGGCAGGCCAAGTTGAGCGTAGCACATCCAAATCCTTGCTCCCTCTTCGTCATTCTGCTCAGAACTCACCACAGCCCAATGCCTGATTTCTGCCTCAGTCTAGGGTTAGGCTTAGGGCTAGGGTTAGGGTTATGCCTAGGGTTAGGGTTCTGCCTAGGGTTAGGGTTCACAAAACCACAAAGCCAGGAGCTCCAGGGATACTCACCATGCAAAAGGCAGGCCAAGTTGAGCGTAGCACATCCAAATCCCCTCTCCCTCTTTGTCATTCTGCTCAGAACTCACCACAGCCCAATGCCCGATTTCTGCCTCAGTCTAGGGTTAGGCTTAGGGCTAGGGTTAGGGTTATGCCTAGGGTTAGGGTTCAGAAAACCACAAAGCCAGGAGCTCCTGGGATACTCACCATGCAAAAGGCAGGCCAAGTTGAGCGTAGCACATCCAAATCCCCTCTCCCTCTTCGTCATTCTGCTCGGAACTCACCACAGCCCAATGCCCGATTACTGCCTCAGTCTAGGGTTAGGCTTAGGGCTATGGTTAGGGCTATGCCTAGGGTTAGGCTTCAGAAAACCACAAAGCCAGGAGCTCCAGGGATACTCACCATGCAAAAGGCAGGCCAAGTTGAGCCTAGCACATCCAAATCCTTGCTCCCTCTTCGTCATTCTGCTCAGAACTCACCACAGCCCAATGCCCGATTACTGCCTCAGTCTAGGGTTAGGGTTATGCCTAGGGTTAGGGTTATGCCTAGGGTTAGGGTTCACAAAACCACAAAGCCAGGAGCTCCAGGGAAACTCACCATGCAAAAGGCAGGCCGAGTTGAGCGTAGCACATCCAAATCCTTGCTCCCTCTTCGTCATTCTGCTCGGAACTCACCACAGCCCAATGCCCGATTTCTGCCTCAGTCTAGGGTTAGGCTTAGGGCTAGGGTTAGGGTTATGCCTACGGTTAGGCTTCAGAAAACCACAAAGCCAGGAGCTCCAGGGATACCATGCAAAAGGCAGGCCAAGTTGAGCGTAGCACATCCAAATCCTTGCTCCCTCTTTGTCATTCTGCTCGGAACTCACCACAGCCCAATGCCCAATTACTGGCTCAGTCTAGGGTTAGGCTTAGGGCTAGGGTTAGGGTTATGCCTAGGGTTAGGGTTCACAAAACCACAAAGCCAGGAGCTCCAGGGATACCATGCAAAAGGCAGGCCAAGTTGAGCCTAGCACATCCAAATCCTTGCTCCCTCTTTGTCATTCTGCTCGGAACTCACCACAGCCGAATGCCCGATTTCTGCCTCAGTCTAGGGTTAGGCTTAGGGCTAGGGTTAGGGTTATGCCTAGGGTTAGGGTTCAGAAAACCACAAAGCCAGGAGCTCCAGGGATACTCACCATGCAAAAGGCAGGCTGAGTTGAGCGTAGCACATTCAAATCCTTGCTCCCTCTTCGTCATTCTGCTCGGAACTCACCACAGCCCAATGCCTGATTTCTGCCTCAGTCTAGGGTTAGGCTTGGGGCTAGGGTTAGGGTTATGCCTAGGGTTAGGGTTCACAAAACCACAAAGCCAGGAGCTCCAGGGATACTCACCATGCAAAAGGCAGGTCAAGTTGAGCGCAGCACATCCAAATCCTTGCTCCCTCTTCGTCATTCTGCTCGGAACTCACCACAGCCCAATGCCCGATTTCTGCCTCAGTCTAGGGTTAGGCTTGGGGCTAGGGTTAGGGTTATGCCTAGGGTTAGGGTTCACAAAACCACAAAGCCAGGAGCTCCAGGGATACTCACCATGCAAAAGGCAGGCCAAGTTGAGCGTAGCACATCCAAATCCTTGCTCCCTCTTCGTCATTCTGCTCGGAACTCCCCACAGCCCAATGCCCGATTTCTGCCTCAGTCTAGGGTTAGGCTTAGGGCTAGGGTTAGGGTTATGCCTAGGGTTAGGCTTCAGAAAACCACAAAGCCAGGAGCTCCAGGGATACTCACCATGCAAAAGGCAGGCCAAGTTGAGCGTGGCACATCCAAATCCCCTCTCCCTCTTCGTCATTCTGCTCCGAACTCACCACAGCCCAATGCCCGATTTCTGCCTAAGTCTAGGGTTAGGCTTAGGGCTAGGGTTAGGGTTATGCCTCAGGTTAGGCTTCAGAAAACCACAAAGCCAGGAGCTCCAGGGATACTCACCATGCAAAAGGCAGGCCAAGTTGAGCGTAGCACATCCAAATCCTTGCTCCCTCTTCATCATTCTGCTCGGAACTCATCACAGTCCAATGCCCGATTTCTGCCTCAGTCTAGGCTTAGGCTTAGGGCTAGGGTTTGGGTTCAGAAAACCACAATGCCAGGAGCTCCAGGGATACTCACCATGCAAAAGGCAGGCCAAGTTGAGCGTGGCACATCCAAATCCCCTCTCCCTCTTCGTCATTCTGCTCGGAACTCACCACAGCCCAATGTCCGATTACTGGCTCAGTCTAGGGTTAGGCTTAGGGCTAGGGCTAGGGTTATGCCTAGGGATAGGCTTCAGAAAACCACAAAGCCAGGAGCTCCAGGGATACTCACCATGCAAAAGGCAGGCCAAGTTGAGCGTAGCACATCCAAATCCTTGCTCCCTCTTCGTCATTCTGCTCGGAACTCACCACAGCCCAATGCCCGATTTCTGCCTCAGTCTAGGGTTAGGCTTAGGGCTAGGGTTAGGGTTATGCCTAGGGTTAGGGTTCACAAAACCACAAAGCCAGGAGCTCCAGGGATACTCACCATGCAAAAGGCAGGCCAAGTTGAGCGTAGCACATCCAAATCCTTGCTCCCTCTTCGTCATTCTGCTCGGAACTCCCCACAGCCCAATGCCCGATTTCTGCCTCAGTCTAGGGTTAGGCTTAGGGCTAGGGTTAGGGTTATGCCTAGGGTTAGGCTTCAGAAAACCACAAAGCCAGGAGCTCTAGGGATACTCACCATGCAAAAGGCAGGCCAAGTTGAGCGTAGCACATCTAAATCCCCTCTCCCTCTTCGTCATTCTGCTCCGAACTCCCCACAGCCCAATGCCCGATTTCTGCCTAAGTCTAGGGTTAGGCTTAGGGCTAGGGTTAGGGTTCTGCCTCAGGTTAGGGTTCACAAAACCACAAGGCCAGGAGCTCCAGGGATACTCACCATGCAAAAGGCAGGCCAAGTTGAGCGTAGCACATCCAAATCCTTGCTCCCTCTTCGTCATTCTGCTCGGAACTCCCCACAGCCCAATGCCTGATTTCTGCCTCAGTCTAGGGTTAGGGTTATGCCTAGGGTTTGGGTTCAGAAAACCACAAAGCCAGGAGCTCCAGGGATGCTCACCATGCAAAAGGCAGGCCAAGTTGAGCGTAGCACATCCAAATCCTTGCTCCCTCTTTGTCATTCTGCTCGGAACTCCCCACAGCCCAATGCCTGATTTCTGCCTCAGTCTAGGGTTAGGGTTATGCCTAGGGTTTGGGTTCACAAAACCACAAAGCCAGGAGCTCCAGGGATGCTCACCATGCAAAAGGCAGGCCAAGTTGAGCGTAGCACATCCAAATCCTTGCTCCCTCTTTGTCATTCTGCTCGGAACTCACCACAGCCCAATGCCCGATTACAGCCTCAGTCTAGGGTTAGGCTTAGGGCTAGGGTTAGGGTTATGCCTAGGGTTAGGCTTCACAAAACCACAAAGCCAGGAGCTCCAGGGATACTCACCATGCAAAATGCAGGCCAAGTTGAGCATAGCACATCCAAATCCTTGCTCCCTCTTCGTCATTCTGCTCGGAACTCACCACAGCCCAATGCCCGATTTCTGCCTCAGTCTAGGGTTAGGGTTAGGGTTATGCCTAGGGTTAGGGTTCAGAAAACCACCAAGCCGGGATTTTCTCGGCCATATGCAGAGCCCAGCACTAGGAATAAAGGAATTCCAGGCTTTACAACGCCAAAAATGCAGTACCAGAGAGTTCTGTTATCCCGAGGACTTGGGGGATATTTGGCAAAAATTTCCGGGGGCCCAGGCTGGACCGAGCTTTTAACACTCCCTGGATTCACGGGATCGGGGATTCCAGCGTGCCCTGCATGGGTTTTTTCAGGGAAGTCCCAAATCCGTGTGAGCACGAAGCAGAATCCCCTGGGAGCTGTGAAGGCAACAGGATATTTCTTGGGAATTTTGAAGGATTGGGTGAGTCCTCAGTGTTAGGTTGGAATGAACGCAAATTGTCCGGGAGTTGCTGGTTTGGGGATGGCCGGGTCTGGGTTTGGATTTGTGGGCACCGAGTGTTCCTTGTGTCAGCTTTAGGTCTGGATTGGTGGGAATTGTCAGAGAAAAGAGAAGGCAATTGAAATGCGGAGCTCCATTCCCGGAGAAATGGTCAGGATGGGAGAGGGAAGGCTGTGGAGCTGCTGGGAGCTCGTGGAGAACGAAAGGATCTGAGGCCTGGAGGCAAAAGCTGTGGAACAAAGCCTGAAAAGGATGTGGGGTGGGGCAGGAGGGGGAGGAGGGCACCGTGGTGGGGGGAAAGAGGGAAAGGATCCCTGCTCCGGGAATCCAGCAGGGACCAGGAGAGGATCATTTTCCATCCACTGCTCTCAGTGGAATCCTAATAAGGACGGTGGAAGGGAAGTGATTCGTTTGTTCTTAGGTTTGGAATGAAAGGTGCTCTTGCAGAGGGGACTATTGACCTGTTAAAATTCTGTTGGATACAGGAAAAGAGGGAGGAAGCAAGCAGCTGGGGAATGAAGGGGTGGATTTTTTGGTGGATACAGGGAAAGACACGGGAAGGGGCTCTCAAGTAAAATACACCTCACGGGCAGCACCAGGAGAAGCCTCAAGTGCCCTTTTTTTCCAAGCTCTGACATTCCAGAGGAGTAAGCAGTGGTCAGCCCATCACTTTCTGTATTCCTTGGATGCCCAGTGCTTTGTTGGGAAGAGATAATACTTGGAAATGAACAAATCCGGGGATGTAATTTCCTGATAGTAAAGCCCCAGAGAGCCTGGTTTTGATATCCTTCCAGCACCCAAACGCAGCAGAGGGAATCCTGGCGGAGCTGGAAAACGCTGTCGCTCCGTCGGTGGAATTCCTGGGAACTGGAAAGCAGCAGAAGCAGCAAGAACAGAGTTGGAAGCAGGCTCCAGCCGGGTAAGGCAGACACCAAATCCTTTGGAACTGGGCAGGGGTGGGAAGAATGAATTCTTACATTTGTAGCCCAGGGATTCCTGAGCAGGATCCCGGCAGGGAAGACTGCAGGGATCAGACTGGGGCCTGATTGCAGCTGGGGGCAGCGAGCCTTGGAATTGGCTGAAGGGAAGAAAGAGGGATCCTTTGAGCACAAGGATCAGGTGTCAAATGCGGAGATGGCATCAGACAATTCCTCGGGAGGGTTTAGTACCTGGGCCAAATCGATCTGCTGCCTTGTGAAGGAGCTCAGAGACCTGGGAAGAGCCCAAGCAACGCAGGGAATGCACTGGCAGATAAAACTGCCAGGGAACGGTGGGGAAAAGCATTGAACAGGGGGCCTCGTTTTGTAGAGGAATGGTACAAAAAATTGTCCGAAAGAATAGGAATGGAATGGGATTTTACGTATTCCTCGGAGGCCACAATCCAGTGGGAAGGCTGAGAGAAAGAAACAAAGCCTAAAAAGGCAGATGAGCCAGATCTGCCCAAAGCCTCCAGTGGCCACATTCCCTGGCATTGCTGAGGACTTCAGCCAAGCTCCAAGCAAAAGGTGAGCCCCTGATTTTGGTGCCAAGGGAAACTCCAAGTTAAGAATAATCCAAATATGAAGCACTTCTCACAAAACTCAGCTTTGCAAACCTTTCTTTGGGCTAAAAAAGAAAAGATGGGAATGCCCTTGGCAGAAAAGCAGCTGTGAGGCACAGCAGGCTTCAAATGCCTGTCAGCAGGAGCTCCAGGCTGCTGGCTCCGGGCATCCTGGGCTTTCCAGGCAGGTTTTGTAGCGGATTGCAAGGCAGTTTTCCTGCCTCTGGGGGGTGGCACCTGCATCCCACTGGAAAGGGAAAATGTGGAGAGAGGGGCAAGCGGGAAGACGGTTGCTGATGTGTGTCCTTGGATTGCAGTTCCTCCCGGTGGGTCTGTGCTGCTGGAAGTTTGAAGGAGATCAGTCCTGGAGTACGTGTGGGTTCACCTGTGGGGTTTGGGAGCAACGCTGGCCATGAAATTCCAGGGATGTTCCCCTTGCTGGAGTGAGAAGCAGTGGAAGCACTTTGCTGTCTGCTTCTTCATCGCCTGCGCCTCGGTCCCCTGGGGCTCCAGGTAATCCCCTCTCACCTTTGCTTTTCCAAGGGTCTCTAAATGAGGGCTTGAGATTTGGTGCAGCTCCCTTTACAGGGAAGATCTGTTCCAGGAAAGGTCTCCTGGTCTGGCCTGATGGCGTTGCAGGAAGAGCAGGAAACCCCACAGCTCCTGTGGCTCCCTCATCCGATTTGCCTGCAGGCAGCAAGGATCATTCCCAAGTGTCATGCCCTGGCTCCGTGACTCGGTGAGGTTGTGTTCCCCCAAAGGCCAGGGGCCGCTTTGTTTTGCGGCTCACGAAAGTCCAGCTCGGTGGTGCTGGGTTTGGGTTTTGTGTGCAATGAAGGCACTAAAAAATTCCCCTCCTTCACTGGCACAGTCCTGGAGTGGGAGCAGATTCCCCTTATCCCGTAGTTATCCTGCTCCTGCCGTGGATCCCTGCGGTGCCGTGGCAGGTGAGGAGACTGAAAGCTTTCATTAGGAATTGGGGATTATGAGCACTGACATTTACTGTGCTAGAAAGTCCAAGGGACAAATTTGTGCCAATTAATGTCACGCCTTTAACTACGAGGATCAATTCGTGTTATGCTTGTACCAGAGTCTGGTGACAGAGGGGGTTTCCAAAGGAAGTCTTGGTCCATGGAGGCTTGTGCCCAAAGAAAATGCCAAGAGAACTGAGGTATGAAAAACAAAGGTCCTTTATTTATCTAAGAGCAGCAACAAAAATGAACTACAGAACATATTTACATTGTAAGAACCTTTGTAACAACAACGATCTATAGAATGTATTTACAAGAACATAGCTATCGATACTATATTAAATGTATTTACAGAAGACAAAAAGAAATGCTAAAACGTATATACAGAAGGGTGCCATCTCTGGCCTGGATCTCCATCAGTCCTGGAAGAAAAGCAAGTGACATAGTCATTGCAGTCAGGCACAGAGGGCTGTTCCATGTGCCCCCAGCCTGGGACACACTGGCAGAGCGGGACTCTGCTGCCAGCGCTGAGCCTGGCTGGGGCTGGGGGTCAGGCCCCAGGCACTGGCATGGGGCTTGTGTGAGCCAAAGCAAGGGCAGGACAGGCTGGGGATGCTGCTTGTGCTGCCAGAATCCAGCCCACGGGGCACCGTGTCCCTCAGCGGGGCACCCAGCCCAGCCCCAGCCTGGCAGCAGGGCACCCACTCTGCCTGTGGGGAGCACATACCTGTCCTACTGCTGGAGTCCGTCTTCATCCCAGGACCATGTCCTCCTCCTCGTCTTTTCCATCCACATCCATGTCCTCACTGTATTCTTCCATTTCCACCTCCATCTCTTCCTCCATCTCTTCCTTCACATCCACCTCCATCTCTTCCTCCATCTCCTCCTTCGCATCCACCTCCATCTCTTCCTCCATCTCTTCCTTCACGTCCACCTCCATCTCTTCCTCTCCAGTCTCTCCTCCCTCCACTTCCATCTCCTCCTCTGTATCAATCTTTATATCCACCTCCATCTCTTTCTCTTCGTCTCTGGAAACCTGCAGATGTAGCAAAACCTCGGAGTGGGATCCCTGTCCCACAGCATCCCCACAGAGGCACTTAGGTGGTGTCCATTTCCATGGAATGGCACCTTACCTTCCTCAGGACAAATGTGAGCATCTGGCAGGGATGAACGGCAAAATCCAGGACCTTTGGGAACACTTGGGAGTATCGGAGCAGGGGCCAAGCAGGGTGACGGGTGTGTAGGCACAAGGGCGAATGGTTGTGTTGTCCTCTTTGCTGGATGCTGGGAGCTCCAGTGTGAATGCAGACCGTGACGTCACAATTCACAGGAGTCCAGGGTCACCGTGGAGTGGACAACGGGCATCATAGAATGATGGAATCCCTGAGTGGTCTGGCTTGGAAGGGACGCTAAAGATCATCTTGTTCCAACTGGAGCAATCTTCTACCAGAGCACGTTGCTCAGAGTCCTGTTCCCACCTGGCCTTGGGTGTTTGCAGGGATGGGGCATCCACATCCTCTGTGCACAGCCTGGGCCAGTGCCTCAGCACTCTCAGTGTGAAAAAGCAGCTTCCTTAGAGCCAACCTAAATCAACCTCCTGCAGTTAAAAGCCATCCCCACTTCTCCTCTTGCCACTGGCCCTATTGAACACTGTCCCCATCTTTCCTATGGGACCCTTCGAGTCCTGCATGGCCACAGCAAAGCCTCTCCAGGGCCTTCTGTTCTCCAGGCTGAACATTCTCAACCCCACATGGACAGCAGTGACTTAGATCAGCAGAAATCAAAGCTGCAAGGTAGCAAATAGCACCAGGAACTGAGAGACGGAAGCTTTAGACCCAGGCTTGTCTCAAAATAGACAAAATTAGGAAGAGTGGAGGGGCAGATGGTGGGACACTGGCTCTGTTCTAACTGATGAATATTTTCTTTTTTTCTTCTTCTTTTCTCTCATGCTGACCCAGGTTTTGCTGTTTGAAAGGAAGCTTGGCACAGCATCCATTGTCTTCTCCATTTGTGAAACACCGAGCAGAATCTGAGCAGGCTGATGGCGCAGAGCAAAACCTGCAAATATCTTGATAATCCTGAGCCTGGGGGATGCAGCTAAACCCAGTCCAAAGTAATTTCTGGAAAGTCAAACCTGGTTTACATTTTCTTGACTTTGGCTGTGCCAGCTTCACCAGACATTTATAAAAAAGCAAACAAAAAACTCCAACCAAAAAAGACAAAAACCCAAACAAACAAACCCACACAAACCAATCAAACAAACAGATTAAAAAACCCAAATAAAACCAAAAGGAATGAGGAGTTCATCTTAGTTGTGAGGATATCACAGCAGGCGAATGGCTGCTTCCCACAGGATCACCATAAAAAGCCACATGGAACAGCTCCTCCAGAATATACACAACAGGGGCAATAGAAAAAGTGCTACATGGTGGCTTTGAGGGTAGCTCCACATGAAGGTGAAGGATGAGCACTCGGTGGTACAGATCCAGCATTCCCCACACTCCAGGCCGCTCTTTGCTCCTGATGAAAGAGCCTTGCAGGACTGTGGCCCTTCTCAATGCAATGTAAATCATTGCCATAGCTCTCAGCTGAGCCACTGGCATTTCCAGAGCGAGATTCAGGCACAATCCTACTGCCTCGGAGCATCTGTGGAAGATCCTGAACTTCTTCACCCCCAGAAACACAAAGCAGCTCAGGCTTTCCCTGAATTGGGTCTTCAGAGGAGGTTTCCAGTATCTCTGAGATTTGTTCACCCCTCAGCACGTGTGACTTTATGTACAGTGATGCATTTGGGTTCCTTCCTCACCCCTGTGTGCCAGTGAGAAACCACCCACGTGGATGAAGGATAATGTGTACAGGAAAATTTATTCCTGGATTGTCATTTTGCTTCACTGTCACTTAGTTTAACATGGTCCTTATCTAAGAAGGACTTAGAAGAATTGTGTAGGAATTTTGGCTCTGAGAGGAGCAGAAAGCACATTTTCTAAAGCAAATTCCCAGCTGATGCAGCTTCCCTGGCAAAAGAGTGATTCCCATTCATCTTCCTGGGAAGAATGTGAAGACCCATTCAGAGATCACAGGTTCAGCTGGCCTTTGGCTTTGTGTACCTCATTTCACATGTCCAGTTTCATTAAAAGCTCAAGTTTGCCTTGCAACACGGAAGTGCTGTAGCTATTCCCAGGAGAAAACCAAGAAATGACTGTCCCATGGTGTGGTCACTAGGTTGGTACCTGGGGTAGAAATCCCACCACAGTTGTGGCTCTGTGAGCAAAGAGAGCCAGTGCTTTTTGGGGCTGTAACAGCTGAGAGTGTGGCAGAGCAGTTTTTATATTCTTTTTAGAGTCCTGAAAACATTGTTCCCAAAACAATCTTTCTCTCCTGTCTTCTGTCATAAATTGTGGAACAGAGAAAATGGAAAGGAGCAGAGGGTTGTTTAAATTGGCTTTTTTGTTTTGTTTTGTTTTTTAGTCTTAAAATAGCATCAGCGTGATGCATGGTACTTTAGAAATTGGATTAGTGCCACCTATTTCGTCCCACCAGAGAGGTGGGATTTAAGACTTCCAACAATAGAAACACCAGATGTGCAAGAGCTCAGTTTTCCACCCCTCACACCCCGGTATCTTGCTGTGCTATTTTAAGCAGCCTCAGCCAGGTATATTAAAATACTGCTCCAAACAACAACAGAATGAAAATGTTCCACCAAATGGGGAAAAATAAGAAAAGTGGGCGGCAGCTGATGTTCATTTTGCAAAGTCAGATGCAAACAATGTTTGCTGGATTCCTGTCCTAGAAAAATGTAGACATTTAATAGAAATCTACCTCTGAGGCTGGTAAGTTTGGTATGATTTTAGATCTGGGAGGAACAAAACAGGTTCTAGAGAAGCTGTGATTGTCGCAGCCTTGGAAGTGTCCAAGGCCAGGTTGGATGGGGTTTGGAGCAAAGTGGTCTAGTGGAATATGTCCTGAGTGTGGTGAGAGTTGGAACAAGATGAGCTTTAAGGTCCCTTCCAACCCAACACATCCTGTGAGTCCATGAAAAGAAACTTTTGGTTTTCCTAAGGTGTTGCCTTGGCAAGGGGAGGTCACAAATACCTCAGGTAGTTTGAAATGCCCTGAGCAGAGCCCAGCTGTGCTTTATCACAGGTGCTGAGGGATTTTCACTTGTATTTTATGGGGGATTTTCACAGGGCAGTGCAAGAGCAGCTGAATGTGTTTGACAGGCAAAGAGGGCCAGTGTGGCAGCAGCTTCATTCAACAGAGCTTTTCCTTCTGTGATCCTGTATCACCTGAGGCACTCTGGGGCTCTTGAAGCCGGCAGCTGGGCAAGTTAATCATTATAATAAGTGATAAATTAGCCTGCTCCACTCTCCTTAGCATGGGGGGGTGATGAGCATTAGGTAGTTTGGGGAGCATTGCCAAGATGGGAGCTTGTTTTTTGCCAAGGAGAAGGGAGAAAATATTGCTTAGAGTAAATAAAGCAGCTCTGCTTCCCCGGCAAGAGGAAAAGAAGCGATTAAAGATGTGAGTGCTGCATGGAATCATTTGCATGAGGATATATCTTGTCTGCTATGCAGGATAGTTCCCAATAAACCCTGCTTTGCCTGACCTTTATTTTCGGATTTGTACCGCATAGTACAAGAGACAAGATTAAAAATCCCAAAGTGCTTTGTGGGCAGGGAATGAAAAGTGGGGAGGCACTTTTTTGTTTTCTTCAGCCTGCCTCTTCTTTTGTTCCTTTCAGAGATCTCACTTCATTTCTGCTGTTTTTTGGAGCACATGTGCTTAGCTCTTCCCAGATCCCCTGGCCTTGTTTTAGCTCTGGGTGTCATGGACACTCTAAATTGTAAGGTTTTTCCCTCCATCTACCTCTGCTTCTTCAAGTGGTTTACCTTCCTTTACCTGTTGGAGTGATGGATTTTTCTCACCTTTTATTACTTAGTGCTTTTTCTGTATTTCCTTCATTCTCTAAAACCAACTTTTCACTTGCCCTGTGGCTGTTAGATGCCAGATATGGGAGCATTAATTCTTTCTCTGCTGCTTGTCTGAGCTTTCACAAGGAGCTGAGAGCTCTCTGGGGTTAAACTTGACTTGCTTCATCACCTTCCTTGCTGCTGCCTATGTCCTTGGACACTTAAGGGAAATGCCTCATACTAATTTATGTATAGATTAATTTTCGAATACAGCCTCTCTATCTACCCTAACATATACAGCAATATAAGAAGCTGGGAATAGAGATCAGCAAGTTTTGAGAATAACGAGCCGGCGTTTTTCTGTAGGAAGGAAAGCAGCAAGCGCCTGGCCCCAGGAGCCGAGACGCTCGGGCTGCAGGAGCTGCAGAGCGCCCGGAGCCGGCTTTTCCCTGTGCTCTGTGCCTGCCCCCGGGCTGAGCTGGGCGGCGCTGCTGCCGCCTGGTGGCGAGAGCGCGGCACTGCCGCCCCCGACACGGCGGCACTGCCGCCCCCGACACGGCGCCCCGGCGCTGCTGCCGCCCGGTGCCGGCTGAGCCGAGAGGGCGGCGGCCTCGGTGGCTGCCGAGCGTGGCAAGGAGCGGGAGCGAGCGGGGCCGGGTCTGTCAGCGGAGGGGAGGGGCGAAGGGCGGTTCGGAGCGCCAAGGGACACGGCCGTGCACGAGCGGGGCCACAGCTATGGAAAGGGCCGGGCGCCGTGCGGGGCGGTGACCGCGGGGAATGACAGCGCGGGGGGCGGCCCGGCGGGGCCGGTTTTGCCGGGCAGCAGAGGCGCGGTCGCACCGCGACCCGGGCGGGAGGCACCGGGCGGGCACGGTCGGAATAGAGCCGCCCGCGTGTCGCTCTCAAGGAGGCGGCTCGGAAAGGAAGGCGCAGTTCCGCGCTCTCGGGACGGCGTTAAGTGACGTTTTTATTAGAATAGTATAGTATTTATTTTATTTTATTATTTTATTATCTGCCAGGACCTTGCAGAGGGTGGTTTACACTTCCGCCACACTCAAGATGGCGGACGCAGTAGGCCCCCTGCGAGAGGTGTCCCTGCCGATGCCTGCCGCCGGTCGCGGAGCCGTCGGCCGCCTCCGGCGCGGCTGACCCCGCCAGCCGTGTCCTCGCACCGGGAAGATCGGCGGAAAATCGCGCGGAAAGCGCGGGGCCGGCGTCGGAGTCCGGGCCAGATTCAGGCAGCCGACTAGACAGAAGCCCTTGTGAGGGGCGGCGGGGGCCCTAAGTGTACCACACTAAAGATGGCGGCTCGACCGGAAGTGGCTTCTGCCAGCACCCAAGATGGCGGCGAAGGGCGGAAGTGTCGTCACTGCCACACTAAAGATGGCGGTCGTGTGCACTGTTTTCTGACCTTCTCAATATGGCGGAAGGGAAGCCCCCCCCCCCCCCCCCAAGCTGCGTCTATTCGGCTGCCTGAACGCGACGCCGACGCCGACGTCAGCCCAGCGCTTGCGCGCAATTTTCTGAGGCGTTTCCCGCTACGCGGACACCGACTGTGGGGTCAGCGGCGCCTGGGGCAGGCGGGAGCATTCAGGCAGTCGAATAGACGGAGCGGGGGGGGGGGGGGGGGGGGGTCCTTCCGGCCGCCATCTTGAGAAGGTCGAATAGCCACATCGGTGCCGTATCGGTGACTTCCGCCCTTCTTCGCCAGGAGCGCCAATGGCGGGGAGCCCGGGGAGCAGCGCTGCCGGGCCGGGGGCACCGGGGCGGGTGCTCCGGGCTCGGAGGTGAGCGGGGAACGGGGACAGCCCCGAGCGGACGGTGGGGGCCGCGGGGGATCGGTATTCCGGCCCAGGGATGAGTGTTCCGGCACAGGGGTGGCTGTCCCGGCACAGGGATGCGTTCATGGACTGTCTAATAATATTATTTAACGATCGTGCAAGGAGATCTGTATAAAAAAATCCTCCGTGGTCATCCTTCTCCCACAGCCCCGCTGTGTTTTCAGGATCTTGGGGGAAGAGTTTGGGTCTGAACAAGGCTCTCGGGCACAGGGTGGGATTCTTGGGGTGCAGGGCCAGGATTTGGACTCGATGCTCCCTGTGGGTCCCTTGCAGCCCAGGAAATGCTGCGATCCTGTGCCTCTGAGGGTGAAATAAAGGGGAGCGGTGGGGTTTGTGCCCGCTGTATTCA
The DNA here is from genome assembly GCF_965178545.1 of Coloeus monedula. Taxonomy (NCBI): domain Eukaryota; kingdom Metazoa; phylum Chordata; class Aves; order Passeriformes; family Corvidae; genus Coloeus; species Coloeus monedula. The sequence goes on along the minus strand of NW_028120717.1, from coordinate 94,652 downwards.
CGGCCCCGCCGGCTCAGGGCGGGTTAAAGGCGCAGCTGCCCCGAGACAGCGGGACCGGCCGGGGCTGCTCGCTCCCGGTGCTGCCGCCTCGTGGGGAGAGCCCGGCACTGCAGCCCGCGCAGGCGCTGGACCACGGGATGGGCGTGGAACAGCAGCGCAGGGGATGCTGAGGCAGCCCAGGGAATGCTGCGGTCCCAGGGAAGGCTGAGGCGTCCCCTGCCCGGGGCACTCGGCAGCAAAGCCCTGATGTTGAGCAGAAAAAGGAAAGTTCTGGGTTAGTGGGAGGAGGTTTCTGGAATGGAGCTGGGACAGGTGCTGATCCACGCATGGAATCACGGGCTGGTTTGGCTTGGAAGGGACCACCAGGATCATTTACACTCTGTTTGTTGTCTGATTGCACAGCGAAGAACATCCAGAACTGCCACCTCACCCTCACGGACAGCAGGAATGTCTTCCATAGCTCTTGTTTTGGAATGGGAATGGCTGTTGGGAGCTCTGGCAGGACCAGGTAAGAAGAGAAATGGGATCATTGTGGCTGCTGCTGGAGGTGGTTTTCTGCTTTCCGGCTGTTCTTCTCATTGATCCTTTCACAGCAGTGTTCTAGGGCACATTTGAGGGTAATTCCAGGAATTTGAAACCAGATAAAAACTGGTGGGGCAAAAATGTGAACACAATCCATTTCTGGTAGTTCCAAGCTTCTCCCACAACACCGTTCCAGGGGAAAGCTGATAAAAGGGTAAAGATGCAGAGGAACAAGTGCTGTAAAGCCCCCTGGCGCTCTGAGAGAGCAAACCTTCCAGTAGTCCCAGCAGATCTCTTGGAGAAAGTGTGGGATCGCAAGGTTTTCCAGGAAAGCAAAACAAGGGTGGAGATGAGGGAATAGGCTTCCAGTTCTTCCTTTAGCTGAAAGCCTGGGGGAATTGAGAGGGGCCACAAGAACTGTTTGTGTAGGCAAATGGGAGTTTGGGGTCTGAATCTGAGTTTCCCTCTGGGGCATTTTTGAGGGAAAAGCTGAGGTGCTGTTTAAGGGAGAGAATGGACATTTTTGGGGTGGAAAAAGTTGAATCAATATTGTAGAGGAAGTAAAACGCTGGGGGTAAAAGTGGATGCAATGTGGAGGGGACAGATTGAATATTTTGGAGGCAAAATGGGGAACTGAGTAGTGGAGAGATGGGGAACATTTTGGAGGCAACACTTGACAAACTCTCTGGGGTGGAGAACGACCACATTGAGGGAAAAATGAGGTGATGAGCAGTGGGCACGTAGGGAAGGTCGTGGGGGTAAATCTTGAGAAAAGCCCCGTGGTATTCAAGAAATCCTTGGTAGCAGGACTGAGGAATTCAGTGGTGGAAAAATAGGGGAATTTTGCGGGGGTAAAACTTTAAAAGATCTAAGAGTTGAGAGTGTGTGTTTTTAGGTAGAAAGGATGTCTTGTTGAAGTTGGGCGTCTGGATTGTGGCATTTATGGATCCAGAAAGTAGAAGATAAAGGAGACTCCCAAAGCCTCGGTAGCTGTGTTAAGAAATCCGTCCCAGGGAAGAAAGGTACCTAAACCTCCTAGAAGTAGGGACTAATTAGCATGGGAAGGGGAAAACCCACCCCCAGTGGGAGAGAGCACGCCGGGTAAGGGAAGAGAAGGATGCCCTTAAGAAGAAGTAGGGAAGGTGAATTTCTCGGCTTGCTGAAATGTATCAAAAAGTTTGGAATCTGGGTCTGTGTGGAGGCCGGGATTTTCTCAGCCATATGCAGAGCCCAGCACTAGGAATAAAGGAATTCCAGGCTTTACAACGCCAAAAATGCAGTACCAGAGAGTTCTGTTATCCCGAGGACTTGGGGGATACTTGGCAAAAATTTCCGGGGGCCCAGGCTGGACCGAGCTTTTAACGCTCCCCGGATTCACGGGATCGGGGATTCCAGCATGCCCTGCACGGGTTTTTTCAGGGAAGTCCCAAATCCTTCGTGTGAGCACGAAGCAGAATCCCCTGGGAGCTGTGAAGGCAACAGGATATTTCTTGGGAATTTTGAAGGGTTGGGTGAGTCCTCAGTGTTAGGTTGGAATGAACGCAAATTGTCCGGGAGTTGCTGGTTTGGGGATGGCCGGGTCTGGGTTTGGATTTGTGGGCACCGAGTGTTCCTTGTGTCAGCTTTAGGTCTTCTGGATTGGTAGGAATTGTCAGAGAAAAGAGAAGGCAATTGAAATGCGGAGCTCCATTCCCGGAGAAATGGTCAGGATGGGAGCGGGAAGGCTGTGGAGCTGCTGGGAGCTCGTGGAGAACGAAAGGATCTGAGGCCTGGAGGCAAAAGCTGTGGAACAAAGCCTGAAAAGGGTGTGGGGTGGGGCGGGAGGGGGAGGAGGGCACCGTGGTGGGGGGAAAGAGGGAAAGGATCCCTGCTCCGGGAATCCAGCAGGGACCAGGAGAGGATCATTTTCCATCCACTGCTCTCAGTGGAATCCTAATAAGGACGGTGGAAGGGAAGTGATTCGTTTGTTCTTAGGTTTGGAATGAAAGGTGCTCTTGCAGAGGGGACTATTGACCTGTTAAAATTCTGTTGGATACAGGAAAAGAGGGAGGAAGCAAGCAGCTGGGGAATGAAGGGGTGGATTTTTTGGTGGATACAGGGAAAGACACGGGAAGGGGCTCTCAAGTAGAATACACCTCACGGGCAGCACCAGGAGAAGCCTCAAGTGCCCTTTTTTTCCAAGCTCTGACATTCCAGAGGAGTAAGCAGTGGTCAGCCCATCACTTTCTGTATTCCTTGGATGCCCAGTGCTTTGTTGGGAAGAGATAATATTTGGAAATGAACAAATCCGGGGATGTAATTTCCTGATAGTAAAGCCCCAGAGAGCCTGGTTTTGATATCCTTCCAGCACCCAAACGCAGCAGAGGGAATCCTGGCGGAGCTGGAAAACGCTGTCGCTCCGTCGGTGGAATTCCTGGGAACTGGAAAGCAGCAGAAGCAGCAAGAACAGAGCTGGAAGCAGGCTCCAGCCGGGTAAGGCAGACACCAAATCCTTTGGAACTGGGCAGGGGTGGGAAGAATGAATTCTTACATTTGTAGCCCAGGGATTCCTGAGCAGGATCCCGGCAGGGAAGACTGCAGGGATCAGGCTGGGGCCTGATCGCAGCTGGGGGCAGCGAGCCTTGGAATTGGCTGAAGGGAAGAAAGAGGGATCCTTTGAGCACAAGGATCAGGTGTCAAATGCGGAGATGGCATCAGACAATTCCTCGGGAGGGTTTAGTTCCTGGGCCAAATCGATCTGCTGCCTTGTGAAGGAGCTCAGAGACCTGGGAAGAGCCCAAGCAACGCAGGGAATGCACCGGCAGATAAAAGTGCCGGGGAACGGTGGGGAAAAGCATCCGAACAGGGGGCCTCGTTTTGTACAGGGACGGTACAAAAAATTGTCCGAAAGAATAGGAATGGAATGGGATTTTACGTATTCCTCGGAGGCCACAATCCAGTGGGAAGGCTGAGAGAAAGAAACAAGGCCTAAAAAGGCAGATGAGCCAAATCTGCCCAAAGCCTCCAATGGCCACATTCCCTGGCATTGCTGAGGACTTCAGCCAAGCTCCAAGCAAAAGGTGAGCCCCTGATTTTGGTGCCAAGGGAAACTCCAAGTTAAGAATGATCCAAATATGAAGCGCTTCTCACAAAACTCAGCTTTGCAAACCTTTCTTTGGGCTAAAAAAGAAAAGATGGGAATGCCCTTGGCAGAAAAGCAGCTGTGAGGCACAGCAGGCTTCAAATGCCTGTCAGCAGGAGCTCCAGGAGAAACGGCTGCTGGCTCCGGGCATCCTGGGCTTTCCAGGCAGGTTTTGTAGCGGATTGCAAGGCAGTTTTCCTGCCTCTGGGGGGTGGCACCTGCATCCCGCTGGAAAGGGAAAATGTGGAGAGAGGGGCAAGCGGGAAGACGGTTGCTGATGTGTGTCCTTGGATCGCAGTTCCTCCCGGTGAGTCTGTGCTGCTGGAAGTTTGAAGGAGATCAGTCCTGGAGTACGTGTGGGTTCACCTGTGGGGTTTGGGAGCGACGCTGGCCATGAAATTCCAGGGATGTTCCCTTTGCTGGAGTGAGAAGCAGTGGAAGCACTTTGCTGTCTGCTTCTTCATCGCCTGCGCCTCGGTCCCCTGGGGCTCCAGGTAATCCCCTCTCACCTTTGCTTTTCCAAGGGTCTCTAAATGAGGGCTTGAGCTTTGGTGTAGCTCCCTTTACAGGGAAGATCTGTTCCAGGAAAGGTCTCCTGGTCTGGCCTGATGGCGTTGCAGGAAGAGCAGGAAACCCCGCAGCTCCTGTGGCTCCCTCATCCGATTTGCCTGCAGGCAGCAGCAAGGATCATTCCCAAGTGTCATGCCCTGGCTCCGTGACTCGGTGAGGTTGTGTTCCCCCAAAGGCCAGGGGCCGCTTTGTTTTGCGGCTCACGAAAGTCCAGCTCGGTGGTGCTGGGTTTGGTTTTTGTGTGTAATGAAGGCACTAAAAAATTCCCCTCCTTCACTGGCACAGCCCTGGAGTGGGAGCAGATTCCCCTTATCCCGCAGTTATCCCGCTCCTGCCCTGGATCCCTGCGGTGCCGTGTGTTCTCCAAGCTCACAGCACTGCTGGCTCGAGACAAGAAAAACAATCCCTGTTCCTTCTCTTCTCCGTCCTTGATGTTCCCAGGCCCTGCATCTCCCTGGCTATTCCCTGTGGGAGTCTTCATCTCCATCCCACCTTATCCCGATCAGGTAAGGGTCTGAGACGTGTTTAGCAGCAAATGCATTCCTGTGAAGAAAGCCAAGAGCAAAGAGCATCCAGATGCAGAGAAGTCTTTAGAAAAGCGTTCCAGACGTGCAAATGAGGGATGTGTCTTCCTGCATCTCCTGTTGTTTTTCTCTGTCACGTTTTGGAAGGGTTTCTCTCAGTGATTTCCTGCAGTCCAGGTGCGTCCCTTCTTTTGTCCAAATCCAGTGCCAGAGGATCGAACAACTGACGAGTGGGGCCTGGGATGAAAACGGTTCTCCTAAAATGAGGGAAACAATGCTAGAAGAGAAATGAGCATCCTTTTAATGCCTGGAATAAAAATGCTGGAAAAGGGCACTTTTTATTTGATATGGTGTCATTCTCCTTTTTTTTTCCATAGCTAAAACTCCACGGTGAGCAATCAGAGCAGAAATAGGAAATGCAGGAGTCTTGGATTCCACAGTGGGATTAACTTCCCTTTTCTGCTCTCTTTCAGGACAGGAAAAACCACTGAACTCGCCCCATCTTTGGGACCAAGAGCTTTGGTGCTGGAGTAGGCAAAGCCAGCTAGGGCCCCCCTTGTCCTGCCCATGGTGTGGGTCAGGGACAGGCTCCTCTTCTCCTCTGTGCTGGGATGAACTGCCTAGGGAATGCTATTACTGACAGCCCGGTCCTAGCCCCGGCTACTGGAAATGGGCGGAGGTGAAGAGGCAAGTGCCAGAGTTGCTTGGGGATGATGGAATTGTGGTGTTTGGCTGTGCCCAGAGGGGCAGGTTGGGCATTTCTGTGTGTCTGAGGACCGGTTTGGGTGCTGGGGAGCCCGGGGAGCCGAGCTCTCAGTGCATTCCCAGCTCACCCGGGGGTGGGAGCTGGTGCAGGGCTCTGGTCGGGCTCGGGGCAGGCCCTGGCCCCGGCACAGACACGCTGGGGTGCTTTGGGGCCGCTTGGGGAGCCGTGGGAGGAGAATGAGGGATGGTGCTGGGCAGAGCGATCGGCCTGTGCTCGTGTCAGCGCAGCCGTGCAGGGCACTGGGATCTGGGTAAAACACCGGCTCTCCTGGTGTTCAGGGAAGCAAGGTCTGTATTTATCCATACATATTTATCCCTACATATTTATCCCTATATTTATCCATGGATTATCCATATATGTTTATCCATATACATTTATCCATATTTTTATCCACGTATTTACCCATGAATTTATCCCTATATTTACCCATGTATTTACCCAGGTATTTTATGAACACTCAAGTGCCATATCCATGTATTTTATGAGCACTTCCAGGGTTGGTGACTCCACCACTGCCCTGGGCAGCTGTTCCAGCGCTGGACAACCCTTCCCATGCTGGGCCAGGAGATGGATTCTGGAAATGCAGACTCCGAGGAGCAGGGGATTAAGGCAGCATTGGATTCCTTTATTCTCCCAGAAGGATAAAGGAGATTTATCCCCAGACGAACCAGAGGTGATCACACTGAGGTCATTAGTGGGATTTCTTCCTTACTCCCACAAATACCCACTGGGGTGACAGAGTTCCCTACAAGGGCGGTGTTGGAAGGAGCTGCTGGAATGTTTTGCTGTTTATTGGGATCCACAGGATGTTTGGTGTCTCTCAGAGCTGTTCCAGGCTTTCCACAGACCCAAACGCTCCTCACACTTCTCCTCAGAGTAGAGAGGTTTCCCAGAGTGCTGGTTTTTAATTTCAGATGCTGGGATAACGACACGGCTTCAGGAGGCAGGAGACTCATTGTGCTGTGCCTCAGTCCAGGCAGGGACAACCCCCAGCTAATAAAAACCTCTTTAAAGCACAAAAAGTCCCATTAAACTGATATTATAAAGGCTGCAAATTGAAGCAGGCCTCAATCAGAAAGCAGCAGAATTTAATTCCCCCCCCTTGCCCATTTGCATGATGATCTCCTTCCTAATTGCCCATCTACGCTTTTCCCACAGAAGTGCTGTCCCGAGGTTGGAGATGGTTCCAGCTTTATGGAGCTTTGATCTTTATCTGGTTTTACTTTTTACAGGGCACAGAACCCGAGAGTGGCAGCTGCTTTCCTCTTGTTCCTCCTGTGGCAGTGAACTGCTCTTCCCAAGGACGGCTGCAGGAATTCTCAGGCAGCATAACGTATGGAATGCCAGGCACGCTACAGAATTCCAGTGGGAGCAGCAGGAACTTCTGTTCTTTACTGGCAGGGCTGTGCCATGAAGGGGAGCTCGGAGATATTGGTCAGCTCAGGGAATGAGCCTGGCTCATGGTAAGGAAATTCACTGTGCAGTTACTTCGGGCCCTTCTCCTCCTTCTCCTCCTTCTCCTCCTTCTCCTCCTCCTCCTTCTCCTCCTCCTTCTCCTTCTCCTCCTCCTTCTCCTCCTCCTTCTCCTTCTCCTTCTCCTTCTCCTTCTCCTTCTCCTTCTCCTTCTCCTTCTCCTTCTCCTTCTCCTTCTCCTTCTCCTTCTCCTTCTCCTTCTCCTTCTCCCTCTCTTCCCAACACCAGTTCCAGACCTCAGTATAATCCATGTTCCCACAGCCTGACCTTGCAGTTTTCCCAGTTTAGCAGCCCCAGCCACACTTGCAGCCTCTCTGTCTGGACTTTGTCTTGCTGAAATCTCCCTTTGTTGATCCTTTGCTGCCTCACCTTTTATCCAGCAATAACGTGCAGTGGGTGGAAGCTTCTCAGAATTCCCTCCCTGTTCCACTGGAAACATTCCCAAGTGGAAGCAGCTGCACTGCCCATCAGCACTTGCCTGCTTTTAGGGGTGGTTGAGGCATGAAGGATGCAACAAATGGAGTTGGCTCCAAGGGGATGAAATGCTCCCCCTGAGGCTGCTCAGAGAGCTGGAGCTGAGGAATCCGGGTGGGAATCACTCCAAGAAAAAGGAAGGAAAAGAGAGCAGAGGAACAGGGATGCAATTCCAACCTCTCCAAGGACTGGGATGGGCACATTCACCATCACCATTTAATCTAGACACGATTTCTTCTTTGCTTCTGGCTGCCAGGAGCAGGATGAGCAGTTTAATGAGTTTAAATAGTGAATAGTTTAATTAGCTGGAAGAGACTGGATCAATAGCTGCTTAAACAAACAACTGGATCCCTGTTTCCAAGCTTGGATGTAGTTTTGGAAGGTTCCTGGCAGTTTGGCAGGGATTAGTGATGCTGAGAATGTGCTTTTTTGTGGGTTTGGGGCTTTTACTCCTGTTCACGTGGCTGCTCTTTTTCTTGTTGAGTGGAAAACAGGAGGGAAAGAGCAACGACGGAAGGAATTCCACTCTTGCTGCTTCAAGGGATGGATCAGGAAGGGAACAGGCTGCAGGGAATTTGGAGTGCAAACTGAGATCTCTCCGATATTTTCGGCTCAGTCAGTCCATCAGTGCTTGGTAGCTGTTTAGGCCACGTGCAAGGTGAATGATGGTGCACATGGCAGAGCTGCTGGTGGCTCCTTCCCCTGCCCGGCTGTCAGTCACCCTGCAGGGTGCTGGAGCAGCGTGCCAGAGGCCGTGGATCCTATGGATCCCATGGATCCCAGGGGCGTGATCAGGAGCCTGGGCCTGCTGGCCACTCCTTGCTCTCTCTTACCCTGATTTTTCAGCTCTGCAGCGAATCCAGCTTGAGTTTTTCAACCCCCTAGAAACCCAGGGACCTTTCATGTCTGTTCTCAGATCTGGGATTTAAATCCAGCCCTTATCAAAGCACCCCGTGACCAGGCAGGCCCTGAATCCCAGCAGGGATCTGATAAAGAGGGACCTGACATCCTAAAGAAACCCTTTGAAATCCTGCTGGGATTGATTTGTATCCATAATGGAGCCCCGAGCTCTCTGCCAGGGAGAGATGAAGCTGCTCCTTTGCTTTATTATCCTCAGGCCCATCCCAGCTTTGAGGGAAATTCAGTCCCTCTTCAAGCCCCAAAATCATGGAAAAGCTCCTTTGTATCCTCTCCACAGCCCCTACGTGGATTAATCAACTTTTTATTTGATATGGTGTCATTCTCCTTTTTTTTCCATGGATAAAACTCCACGGTGAGCAATCAGAGCAGAAATAGGAAATGCAGGAGTCTTGGATTCCACAGTGGGATTAACTTCCCTTTTCTGCTCTCTTTCAGGACAGGAAAAACCACTGAACTCGCCCCATCTTTGGGACCAAGAGCTTTGGTGCTGGAGTAGGCAAAGCCAGCTAGGGCCCCCCTTGTCCTGCCCATGGTGTGGGTCAGGGACAGGCTCCTCTTCTCCTCTGTGCTGGGATGAACTGCCTAGGGAATGCTATTACTGACAGCCCGGTCCTAGCCCCGGCTAGGGGCGGAAATGGGCGGAGGTGAAGAGGCAAGTGCCAGAGTTGCTTGGGGATGATGGAATTGTGGTGTTTGGCTGTGCCCAGAGGGGCAGGTTGGGCATTTCTGTGTGTCTGAGGACCGGTTTGGGTGCTGGGGAGCCCGGGGAGCCGAGCTCTCAGTGCATTCCCAGCTCACCCGGGGGTGGGAGCTGGTGCAGGGCTGGGTGACAGCCTCTGGTCGGGCTCGGGGCAGGCCCTGGCCCCGGCACAGACACGCTGGGGTGCTTTGGGGCCGCTTGGGGAGCAATGGGAAGAAAATGAGGGATGGTGCTGGGCAGAGCGATCGGCCTGTGCTCGTGTCAGCGCAGCCGTGCAGGGCACTGGGATCTGGGTAAAACACCGGCTCTCCTGGTGTTCAGGGATGCAAGGTCTGAGGGACCGGATTTACTTGGGGTTTTCCAGGACAGCAGGAAGAAGAGGAAATGTGGTGCCAGAGGTGCGTCCCATCAGGTTGCAGTTCCCTCTTTCCCATTTCCATTTCCTCCTCAGTGCGGGTGTCCCCTGCAGCCCATGAGCACGTGGCCGGTGACAACTCCCTGTCTGTGGAGGGATTCCTTATGGAACAAGGGCAGATGACACTTGTGTGAGGCTTACGACTGTTAGAATTAGACCAGGATGGGTTTAAGGAAAACTAGAATCGTGTGTTAATCTTACTGGTCAATGAACAAATGGAATCCACACTTCTGTAAGAAAAAATAGAGTGTATGGAGCATATAGAAGAAGCTGGTTTTGCCTGCTGCTGCTGCTTGGCTGTATCATGTAACCCCATTCGAACTCTGCCTTCAAGACAGCTGTGAGACCGTGAAATAAAGAACTTAGCAGAACAGCAGCCTCCTCTGCTCTTTCACCCTGGTCCGAGAAGGAGGGGTACCCTGTCAAAGGCTCAACACTTGCCTTTCTGACTTTGTTTCTAAATTTCTACCTTTCTAATTTTGTTTGTTTCTAATTTTTTTGTTTGTTTGTTTCTAACTTTGTTTGTTTTCAACTTTCTCCCTTTAGAAATTTGTTTGTTTCTTGTATTTTACCTCTTTGTTTGTTTCTAAATTTCTGCCGTTGTAACTTTGTTTCTACTTTTAAAATTTCATTTGTTTTTAACTTTTTATCATTCCTCCCAGCGAGGGCTGTGTGCAGAATACTAAAACCTGTTAAGTTCTTCACTTTTACGTCTATAGGCAAATGCTACTGATTTAGATGTAAATTCATTTTGAAATAAGCCAGCCCTCTCTGTCTACTCTGTCGCATACAGCAATATAAGAAGCTGGGAATAGAGATCCGCAGGTGTTGAGAATAAGGAGCCGGCGTTTTTCTGTAGGAAGGAAAGCAGCAAGCGCCTGGCCCCAGGAGCCGAGACGCTCGGGCTGCAGGAGCTGCAGAGCGCCCGGAGCCGGCTTTTCCCTGTGCTCTGTGCCTGCCCCCGGGCTGAGCTGGGCGGCGCTGCTGCCGCCTGGTGGCGAGAGCGCGGCACTGCCGCCCCCGACACGGCGCCCCGGCGCTGCTGCCGCCCGGTGCCGGCTGAGCCGAGAGGGCGGCGGCCTCGGTGGCTGCCGAGCGTGGCAAGGAGCGGGAGCGAGCGGGGCCGGGTCTGTCAGCGGAGGGGAGGGGCGAAGGGCGGTTCGGAGCGCCAAGGGACACGGCCGTGCACGAGTGGGGCCACAGCTATGGAAAGGGCCGGGCGCCGTGCGGGGCGGTGACCGCGGGGAATGACAGCGCGGGGGGCGGCCCGGCGGGGCCGGTTTTGCCGGGCAGCAGAGGCGCGGTCGCAGCGCGACCCGGGCGGGAGGCACCGGGCGGGCACGGTCGGAATAGAGCCGCCCGCGTGTCGCTCTCAAGGAGGCGGCTCGGAAAGGAAGGCGCAGTTCCGCGCTCTCGGGACGGCGTTAAGTGACGTTTTTATTAGAATATTATAGTATTTATTTTATTTTATTATTTTATTATCTGCCAGGACCTTGCAGAGGGTGGTTTACACTTCCGCCACACTCAAGATGGCGGACGCAGTAGGCCCCCTGCGAGAGGTGTCCCTGCCGATGCCTGCCGCCGGTCGCGGAGCCGTCGGCCGCCTCCGGCGCGGCTGACCCCGCCAGCCGTGTCCTCGCACCGGGAAGCACGGCGGAAAATCGCGCGGAAAGCGCGGGGCCGGCGTCGGAGTCCGGGCCGGATTCAGGCAGGCGACTAGACAGAAGCCCTTGTGAGGGGCGGCGGGGGCCCTAAGTGTACCACACTAAAGATGGCGGCTCGACCGGAAGTGGCTTCTGCCAGCACCCAAGATGGCGGCGAAGGGCGGAAGTGTCGTCACTGCCACACTAAAGATGGCGGTCGTGTGCACTGTTTTCTGACCTTCTCAATATGGCGGCAGGGAAGGCCCCCCCCCCCCCCCCCCCCCCCCCCAAGCTGCGTCTATTCGGCTGCCTGAACGCGACGCCGACGCCGACGCCGACGCCAGCCCAGCGCTTGCGCGCAATTTTCTGAGGCGTTTCCCGCTACGCGGACACCGACTGTGGGGTCAGCGGCGCCTGGGGCAGGCGGGAGCATTCAGGCAGTCGAATAGACGGAGCGGGGCGGGGGGGGGGGGGGTCCTTCCGGCCGCCATCTTGAGAAGGTCGAATAGCCACATCGGTGCGGTACCGGTGACTTCCGCCCTTCTTCGCCAGGAGCGCCAATGGCGGGGAGCCCGGGGAGCAGCGCTGCCGGGCCGGGGGCACCGGGGCGGGTGCTCCGGGCTCGGAGGTGAGCGGGGAACGGGGACAGCCCCGAGCGGACGGTGGGGGCCGCGGGGGATCGGTATTCCGGCCCAGGGATGAGTGTTCCGGCACAGGGGTGGCTGTCCCGGCACAGGGATGCGTTCCTGGACTGTCTAATAATATTATTTAACGATCGTGCAAGGAGATCTGTATAAAAAAATCCTCCGTGGTCATCCTTCTCCCACAGCCCCGCTGTGTTTTCAGGATCTTGGGGGAAGAGTTTGGGTCTGAACAAGGCTCTCGGGCACAGGGTGGGATTCTTGGGGTGCAGGGCCAGGATTTGGACTCGATGCTCCCTGTGGGTCCCTTGCAGCCCAGGAAATGCTGCGATCCTGTGCCTCTGAGGGTGAAATAAAGGGGAGCGGTGGGGTTTGTGCCCGCTGTATTCACGGCCCCGCCGGCTCAGGGCGGGTTAAAGGCGCAGCTGCCCCCAGACAGCGGGACCGGCCGGGGCTGCTCGCTCCCGGTGCTGCCGCCTCGTGGGGAGAGCCCGGCACTGCAGCCCGCGCAGGCGCTGGACCACGGGATGGGCGTGGAACAGCAGCGCAGGGGATGCTGAGGCAGCCCAGGGAATGCTGCGGTCCCAGGGAAGGCTGAGGCGTCCCCTGCCCGGGGCACTCGGCAGCAAAGCCCTGATGTTGAGCAGAAAAAGGAAAGTTCTGGGTTAGTGGGAGGAGGTTTCTGGAATGGAGCTGGGACAGGTGCTGATCCACGCATGGAATCACGGGCTGGTTTGGCTTGGAAGGGACCACCAGGATCATTTACACTCTGTTTGTTGTCTGATTGCACAGCGAAGAACATCCAGAACTGCCACCTCACCCTCACGGACAGCAGGAATGTCTTCCATAGCTCTTGTTTTGGAATGGGAATGGCTGTTGGGAGCTCTGGCAGGACCAGGTAAGAAGAGAAATGGGATCATTGTGGCTGCTGCTGGAGGTGGTTTTCTGCTTTCCGGCTGTTCTTCTCATTGATCCTTTCACAGCAGTGTTCTAGGGCACATTTGAGGGTAATTCCAGGAATTTGAAACCAGATAAAAACTGGTGGGGCAAAAATGTGAACACAATCCATTTCTGGTAGTTCCAAGCTTCTCCCACAACACCGTTCCAGGGGAAAGCTGATAAAAGGGTAAAGATGCAGAGGAACAAGTGCTGTAAAGCCCCCTGGCGCTCTGAGAGAGCAAACCTTCCAGTAGTCCCAGCAGATCTCTTGGAGAAAGTGTGGGATCGCAAGGTTTTCCAGGAAAGCAAAACAAGGGTGGAGATGAGGGAATAGGCTTCCAGTTCTTCCTTTAGCTGAAAGCCTGGGGGAATTGAGAGGGGCCACAAGAACTGTTTGTGTAGGCAAATGGGAGTTTGGGGTCTGAATCTGAGTTTCCCTCTGGGGCATTTTTGAGGGAAAAGCTGAGGTGCTGTTTAAGGGAGAGAATGGACATTTTTGGGGTGGAAAAAGTTGAATCAATATTGTAGAGGAAGTAAAACGCTGGGGGTAAAAGTGGATGCAATGTGGAGGGGACAGATTGAATATTTTGGAGGCAAAATGGGGAACTGAGTAGTGGAGAGATGGGGAACATTTTGGAGGCAACACTTGACAAACTCTCTGGGGTGGAGAACGACCACATTGAGGGAAAAATGAGGTGATGAGCAGTGGGCACGTAGGGAAGGTCGTGGGGGTAAATCTTGAGAAAAGCCCCGTGGTATTCAAGAAATCCTTGGTAGCAGGACTGAGGAATTCAGTGGTGGAAAAATAGGGGAATTTTGCGGGGGTAAAACTTTAAAAGATCTAAGAGTTGAGAGTGTGTGTTTTTAGGTAGAAAGGATGTCTTGTTGAAGTTGGGCGTCTGGATTGTGGCATTTATGGATCCAGAAAGTAGAAGATAAAGGAGACTCCCAAAGCCTCGGTAGCTGTGTTAAGAAATCCGTCCCAGGGAAGAAAGGTACCTAAACCTCCTAGAAGTAGGGACTAATTAGCATGGGAAGGGGAAAACCCACCCCCAGTGGGAGAGAGCACGCCGGGTAAGGGAAGAGAAGGATGCCCTTAAGAAGAAGTAGGGAAGGTGAATTTCTCGGCTTGCTGAAATGTATCAAAAAGTTTGGAATCTGGGTCTGTGTGGAGGCCGGGATTTTCTCAGCCATATGCAGAGCCCAGCACTAGGAATAAAGGAATTCCAGGCTTTACAACGCCAAAAATGCAGTACCAGAGAGTTCTGTTATCCCGAGGACTTGGGGGATACTTGGCAAAAATTTCCGGGGGCCCAGGCTGGACCGAGCTTTTAACGCTCCCCGGATTCACGGGATCGGGGATTCCAGCGTGCCCTGCACGGGTTTTTTCAGGGAAGTCCCAAATCCTTCGTGTGAGCACGAAGCAGAATCCCCTGGGAGCTGTGAAGGCAACAGGATATTTCTTGGGAATTTTGAAGGGTTGGGTGAGTCCTCAGTGTTAGGTTGGAATGAACGCAAATTGTCCGGGAGTTGCTGGTTTGGGGATGGCCGGGTCTGGGTTTGGATTTGTGGGCACCGAGTGTTCCTTGTGTCAGCTTTAGGTCTTCTGGATTGGTAGGAATTGTCAGAGAAAAGAGAAGGCAATTGAAATGCGGAGCTCCATTCCCGGAGAAATGGTCAGGATGGGAGCGGGAAGGCTGTGGAGCTGCTGGGAGCTCGTGGAGAACGAAAGGATCTGAGGCCTGGAGGCAAAAGCTGTGGAACAAAGCCTGAAAAGGGTGTGGGGTGGGGCGGGAGGGGGAGGAGGGCACCGTGGTGGGGGGAAAGAGGGAAAGGATCCCTGCTCCGGGAATCCAGCAGGGACCAGGAGAGGATCATTTTCCATCCACTGCTCTCAGTGGAATCCTAATAAGGACGGTGGAAGGGAAGTGATTCGTTTGTTCTTAGGTTTGGAATGAAAGGTGCTCTTGCAGAGGGGACTATTGACCTGTTAAAAATCTGTTGGATACAGGAAAAGAGGGAGGAAGCAAGCAGCTGGGGAATGAAGGGGTGGATTTTTTGGTGGATACAGGGAAAGACACGGGAAGGGGCTCTCAAGTAGAATACACCTCACGGGCAGCACCAGGAGAAGCCTCAAGTGCCCTTTTTTTCCAAGCTCTGACATTCCAGAGGAGTAAGCAGTGGTCAGCCCATCACTTTCTGTATTCCTTGGATGCCCAGTGCTTTGTTGGGAAGAGATAATATTTGGAAATGAACAAATCCGGGGATGTAATTTCCTGATAGTAAAGCCCCAGAGAGCCTGGTTTTGATATCCTTCCAGCACCCAAACGCAGCAGAGGGAATCCTGGCGGAGCTGGAAAACGCTGTCGCTCCGTCGGTGGAATTCCTGGGAACTGGAAAGCAGCAGAAGCAGCAAGAACAGAGTTGGAAGCAGGCTCCAGCCGGGTAAGGCAGACACCAAATCCTTTGGAACTGGGCAGGGGTGGGAAGAATGAATTCTTACATTTGTAGCCCAGGGATTCCTGAGCAGGATCCCGGCAGGGAAGACTGCAGGGATCAGGCTGGGGCCTGATCGCAGCTGGGGGCAGCGAGCCTTGGAATTGGCTGAAGGGAAGAAAGAGGGATCCTTTGAGCACAAGGATCAGGTGTCAAATGCGGAGATGGCATCAGACAATTCCTCGGGAGGGTTTAGTTCCTGGGCCAAATCGATCTGCTGCCTTGTGAAGGAGCTCAGAGACCTGGGAAGAGCCCAAGCAACGCAGGGAATGCACCGGCAGATAAAAGTGCCGGGGAACGGTGGGGAAAAGCATCCGAACAGGGGGCCTCGTTTTGTACAGGGACGGTACAAAAAATTGTCCGAAAGAATAGGAATGGAATGGGATTTTACGTATTCCTCGGAGGCCACAATCCAGTGGGAAGGCTGAGAGAAAGAAACAAGGCCTAAAAAGGCAGATGAGCCAAATCTGCCCAAAGCCTCCAATGGCCACATTCCCTGGCATTGCTGAGGACTTCAGCCAAGCTCCAAGCAAAAGGTGAGCCCCTGATTTTGGTGCCAAGGGAAACTCCAAGTTAAGAATGATCCAAATATGAAGCGCTTCTCACAAAACTCAGCTTTGCAAACCTTTCTTTGGGCTAAAAAAGAAAAGATGGGAATGCCCTTGGCAGAAAAGCAGCTGTGAGGCACAGCAGGCTTCAAATGCCTGTCAGCAGGAGCTCCAGGAGAAACGGCTGCTGGCTCCGGGCATCCTGGGCTTTCCAGGCAGGTTTTGTAGCGGATTGCAAGGCAGTTTTCCTGCCTCTGGGGGGTGGCACCTGCATCCCGCTGGAAAGGGAAAATGTGGAGAGAGGGGCAAGCGGGAAGACGGTTGCTGATGTGTGTCCTTGGATCGCAGTTCCTCCCGGTGAGTCTGTGCTGCTGGAAGTTTGAAGGAGATCAGTCCTGGAGTACGTGTGGGTTCACCTGTGGGGTTTGGGAGCGACGCTGGCCATGAAATTCCAGGGATGTTCCCTTTGCTGGAGTGAGAAGCAGTGGAAGCACTTTGCTGTCTGCTTCTTCATCGCCTGCGCCTCGGTCCCCTGGGGCTCCAGGTAATCCCCTCTCACCTTTGCTTTTCCAAGGGTCTCTAAATGAGGGCTTGAGCTTTGGTGTAGCTCCCTTTACAGGGAAGATCTGTTCCAGGAAAGGTCTCCTGGTCTGGACCGATGGCGTTGCAGGAAGAGCAGGAAACCCCGCAGCTCCTGTGGCTCCCTCATCCGATTTGCCTGCAGGCAGCAGCAAGGATCATTCCCAAGTGTCATGCCCTGGCTCCGTGACTCGGTGAGGTTGTGTTCCCCCAAAGGCCAGGGGCCGCTTTGTTTTGCGGCTCACGAAAGTCCAGCTCGGTGGTGCTGGGTTTGGTTTTTGTGTGTAATGAAGGCACTAAAAAATTCCCCTCCTTCACTGGCACAGCCCTGGAGTGGGAGCAGATTCCCCTTATCCCACAGTTATCCCGCTCCTGCCCTGGATCCCTGCGGTGCCGTGTGTTCTCCAAGCTCACAGCACTGCTGGCTCGAGACAAGAAAAACAATCCCTGTTCCTTCTCTTCTCCGTCCTTGATGTTCCCAGGCCCTGCATCTCCCTGGCTATTCCCTGTGGGAGTCTTCATCTCCATCCCACCTTATCCCGATCAGGTAAGGGTCTGAGACGTGTTTAGCAGCAAATGCATTCCTGTGAAGAAAGCCAAGAGCAAAGAGCATCCAGATGCAGAGAAGTCTTTAGAAAAGCGTTCCAGACGTGCAAATGAGGGATGTGTCTTCCTGCATCTCCTGTTGTTTTTCTCTGTCACGTTTTGGAAGGGTTTCTCTCAGTGATTTCCTGCAGTCCAGGTGCGTCCCTTCTTTTGTCCAAATCCAGTGCCAGAGGATCGAACAACTGACGAGTGGGGCCTGGGATGAAAACGGTTCTCCTAAAATGAGGGAAACAATGCTAGAAGAGAAATGAGCATCCTTTTAATGCCTGGAATAAAAATGCTGGAAAAGGGCACTTTTTATTTGATATGGTGTCATTCTCCTTTTTTTTTCCATAGCTAAAACTCCACGGTGAGCAATCAGAGCAGAAATAGGAAATGCAGGAGTCTTGGATTCCACAGTGGGATTAACTTCCCTTTTCTGCTCTCTTTCAGGACAGGAAAAACCACTGAACTCGCCCCATCTTTGGGACCAAGAGCTTTGGTGCTGGAGTAGGCAAAGCCAGCTAGGGCCCCCCTTGTCCTGCCCATGGTGTGGGTCAGGGACAGGCTCCTCTTCTCCTCTGTGCTGGGATGAACTGCCTAGGGAATGCTATTACTGACAGCCCGGTCCTAGCCCCGGCTACTGGAAATGGGCGGAGGTGAAGAGGCAAGTGCCAGAGTTGCTTGGGGATGATGGAATTGTGGTGTTTGGCTGTGCCCAGAGGGGCAGGTTGGGCATTTCTGTGTGTCTGAGGACCGGTTTGGGTGCTGGGGAGCCCGGGGAGCCGAGCTCTCAGTGCATTCCCAGCTCACCCGGGGGTGGGAGCTGGTGCAGGGCTCTGGTCGGGCTCGGGGCAGGCCCTGGCCCCGGCACAGACACGCTGGGGTGCTTTGGGGCCGCTTGGGGAGCCGTGGGAGGAGAATGAGGGATGGTGCTGGGCAGAGCGATCGGCCTGTGCTCGTGTCAGCGCAGCCGTGCAGGGCACTGGGATCTGGGTAAAACACCGGCTCTCCTGGTGTTCAGGGAAGCAAGGTCTGTATTTATCCATACATATTTATCCCTACATATTTATCCCTATATTTATCCATGGATTATCCATATATGTTTATCCATATACATTTATCCATATTTTTATCCACGTATTTACCCATGAATTTATCCCTATATTTACCCATGTATTTACCCAGGTATTTTATGAACACTCAAGTGCCATATCCATGTATTTTATGAGCACTTCCAGGGTTGGTGACTCCACCACTGCCCTGGGCAGCTGTTCCAGCGCTGGACAACCCTTCCCATGCTGGGCCAGGAGATGGATTCTGGAAATGCAGACTCCGAGGAGCAGGGGATTAAGGCAGCATTGGATTCCTTTATTCTCCCAGAAGGATAAAGGAGATTTATCCCCAGACGAACCAGAGGTGTTCACACTGAGGTCATTAGTGGGATTTCTTCCTTACTCCCACAAATACCCACTGGGGTGACAGAGTTCCCTACAAGGGCGGTGTTGGAAGGAGCTGCTGGAATGTTTTGCTGTTTATTGGGATCCACAGGATGTTTGGTGTCTCTCAGAGCTGTTCCAGGCTTTCCACAGACCCAAACGCTCCTCACACTTCTCCTCAGAGTAGAGAGGTTTCCCAGAGTGCTGGTTTTTAATTTCAGATGCTGGGATAACGACACGGCTTCAGGAGGCAGGAGACTCATTGTGCTGTGCCTCAGTCCAGGCAGGGACAACCCCCAGCTAATAAAAACCTCTTTAAAGCACAAAAAGTCCCATTAAACTGATATTATAAAGGCTGCAAATTGAAGCAGGCCTCAATCAGAAAGCAGCAGAATTTAATTCCCCCCCCTTGCCCATTTGCATGATGATCTCCTTCCTAATTGCCCATCTACGCTTTTCCCACAGAAGTGCTGTCCCGAGGTTGGAGATGGTTCCAGCTTTATGGAGCTTTGATCTTTATCTGGTTTTACTTTTTACAGGGCACAGAACCCGAGAGTGGCAGCTGCTTTCCTCTTGTTCCTCCTGTGGCAGTGAACTGCTCTTCCCAAGGACGGCTGCAGGAATTCTCAGGCAGCATAACGTATGGAATGCCAGGCACGCTACAGAATTCCAGTGGGAGCAGCAGGAACTTCTGTTCTTTACTGGCAGGGCTGTGCCATGAAGGGGAGCTCGGAGATATTGGTCAGCTCAGGGAATGAGCCTGGCTCATGGTAAGGAAATTCACTGTGCAGTTACTTCGGGCCCTTCTCCTCCTTCTCCTCCTTCTCCTCCTTCTCCTCCTTCTCCTCCTTCTCCTTCTCCTTCTCCTTCTCCTTCTCCTTCTCCTTCTCCTTCTCCTTCTCCTTCTCCTTCTCCTTCTCCTTCTCCCTCTCTTCCCAACACCAGTTCCAGACCTCAGTATAATCCATGTTCCCACAGCCTGACCTTGCAGTTTTCCCAGTTTAGCAGCCCCAGCCACACTTGCAGCCTCTCTGTCTGGACTTTGTCTTGCTGAAATCTCCCTTTGTTGATCCTTTGCTGCCTCACCTTTTATCCAGCAATAACGTGCAGTGGGTGGAAGCTTCTCAGAATTCCCTCCCTGTTCCACTGGAAACATTCCCAAGTGGAAGCAGCTGCACTGCCCATCAGCACTTGCCTGCTTTTAGGGGTGGTTGAGGCATGAAGGATGCAACAAATGGAGTTGGCTCCAAGGGGATGAAATGCTCCCCCTGAGGCTGCTCAGAGAGCTGGAGCTGAGGAATCCGGGTGGGAATCACTCCAAGAAAAAGGAAGGAAAAGAGAGCAGAGGAACAGGGATGCAATTCCAACCTCTCCAAGGACTGGGATGGGCACATTCACCATCACCATTTAATCTAGACACGATTTCTTCTTTGCTTCTGGCTGCCAGGAGCAGGATGAGCAGTTTAATGAGTTTAAATAGTGAATAGTTTAATTAGCTGGAAGAGACTGGATCAATAGCTGCTTAAACAAACAACTGGATCCCTGTTTCCAAGCTTGGATGTAGTTTTGGAAGGTTCCTGGCAGTTTGGCAGGGATTAGTGATGCTGAGAATGTGCTTTTTTGTGGGTTTGGGGCTTTTACTCCTGTTCACGTGGCTGCTCTTTTTCTTGTTGAGTGGAAAACAGGAGGGAAAGAGCAACGACGGAAGGAATTCCACTCTTGCTGCTTCAAGGGATGGATCAGGAAGGGAACAGGCTGCAGGGAATTTGGAGTGCAAACTGAGATCTCTCCGATATTTTCGGCTCAGTCAGTCCATCAGTGCTTGGTAGCTGTTTAGGCCACGTGCAAGGTGAATGATGGTGCACATGGCAGAGCTGCTGGTGGCTCCTTCCCCTGCCCGGCTGTCAGTCACCCTGCAGGGTGCTGGAGCAGCGTGCCAGAGGCCGTGGATCCTATGGATCCCATGGATCCCAGGGGCGTGATCAGGAGCCTGGGCCTGCTGGCCACTCCTTGCTCTCTCTTACCCTGATTTTTCAGCTCTGCAGCGAATCCAGCTTGAGTTTTTCAACCCCCTAGAAACCCAGGGACCTTTCATGTCTGTTCTCAGATCTGGGATTTAAATCCAGCCCTTATCAAAGCACCCCGTGACCAGGCAGGCCCTGAATCCCAGCAGGGATCTGATAAAGAGGGACCTGACATCCTAAAGAAACCCTTTGAAATCCTGCTGGGATTGATTTGTATCCATAATGGAGCCCCGAGCTCTCTGCCAGGGAGAGATGAAGCTGCTCCTTTGCTTTATTATCCTCAGGCCCATCCCAGCTTTGAGGGAAATTCAGTCCCTCTTCAAGCCCCAAAATCATGGAAAAGCTCCTTTGTATCCTCTCCACAGCCCCTACGTGGATTAATCAACTTTTTATTTGATATGGTGTCATTCTCCTTTTTTTTCCATGGATAAAACTCCACGGTGAGCAATCAGAGCAGAAATAGGAAATGCAGGAGTCTTGGATTCCACAGTGGGATTAACTTCCCTTTTCTGCTCTCTTTCAGGACAGGAAAAACCACTGAACTCGCCCCATCTTTGGGACCAAGAGCTTTGGTGCTGGAGTAGGCAAAGCCAGCTAGGGCCCCCCTTGTCCTGCCCATGGTGTGGGTCAGGGACAGGCTCCTCTTCTCCTCTGTGCTGGGATGAACTGCCTAGGGAATGCTATTACTGACAGCCCGGTCCTAGCCCCGGCTAGGGGCGGAAATGGGCGGAGGTGAAGAGGCAAGTGCCAGAGTTGCTTGGGGATGATGGAATTGTGGTGTTTGGCTGTGCCCAGAGGGGCAGGTTGGGCATTTCTGTGTGTCTGAGGACCGGTTTGGGTGCTGGGGAGCCCGGGGAGCCGAGCTCTCAGTGCATTCCCAGCTCACCCGGGGGTGGGAGCTGGTGCAGGGCTGGGTGACAGCCTCTGGTCGGGCTCGGGGCAGGCCCTGGCCCCGGCACAGACACGCTGGGGTGCTTTGGGGCCGCTTGGGGAGCAATGGGAAGAAAATGAGGGATGGTGCTGGGCAGAGCGATCGGCCTGTGCTCGTGTCAGCGCAGCCGTGCAGGGCACTGGGATCTGGGTAAAACACCGGCTCTCCTGGTGTTCAGGGATGCAAGGTCTGAGGGACCGGATTTACTTGGGGTTTTCCAGGACAGCAGGAAGAAGAGGAAATGTGGTGCCAGAGGTGCGTCCCATCAGGTTGCAGTTCCCTCTTTCCCATTTCCATTTCCTCCTCAGTGCGGGTGTCCCCTGCAGCCCATGAGCACGTGGCCGGTGACAACTCCCTGTCTGTGGAGGGATTCCTTATGGAACAAGGGCAGATGACACTTGTGTGAGGCTTACGACTGTTAGAATTAGACCAGGATGGGTTTAAGGAAAACTAGAATCGTGTGTTAATCTTACTGGTCAATGAACAAATGGAATCCACACTTCTGTAAGAAAAAATAGAGTGTATGGAGCATATAGAAGAAGCTGGTTTTGCCTGCTGCTGCTGCTTGGCTGTATCATGTAACCCCATTCGAACTCTGCCTTCAAGACAGCTGTGAGACCGTGAAATAAAGAACTTAGCAGAACAGCAGCCTCCTCTGCTCTTTCACCCTGGTCCGAGAAGGAGGGGTACCCTGTCAAAGGCTCAACACTTGCCTTTCTGACTTTGTTTCTAAATTTCTACCTTTCTAATTTTGTTTGTTTCTAATTTTTTTGTTTGTTTGTTTCTAACTTTGTTTGTTTTCAACTTTCTCCCTTTAGAAATTTGTTTGTTTCTTGTATTTTACCTCTTTGTTTGTTTCTAAATTTCTGCCGTTGTAACTTTGTTTCTACTTTTAAAATTTCATTTGTTTTTAACTTTTTATCATTCCTCCCAGCGAGGGCTGTGTGCAGAATACTAAAACCTGTTAAGTTCTTCACTTTTACGTCTATAGGCAAATGCTACTGATTTAGATGTAAATTCATTTTGAAATAAGCCAGCCCTCTCTGTCTACTCTGTCGCATACAGCAATATAAGAAGCTGGGAATAGAGATCCGCAGGTGTTGAGAATAAGGAGCCGGCGTTTTTCTGTAGGAAGGAAAGCAGCAAGCGCCTGGCCCCAGGAGCCGAGACGCTCGGGCTGCAGGAGCTGCAGAGCGCCCGGAGCCGGCTTTTCCCTGTGCTCTGTGCCTGCCCCCGGGCTGAGCTGGGCGGCGCTGCTGCCGCCTGGTGGCGAGAGCGCGGCACTGCCGCCCCCGACACGGCGCCCCGGCGCTGCTGCCGCCCGGTGCCGGCTGAGCCGAGAGGGCGGCGGCCTCGGTGGCTGCCGAGCGTGGCAAGGAGCGGGAGCGAGCGGGGCCGGGTCTGTCAGCGGAGGGGAGGGGCGAAGGGCGGTTCGGAGCGCCAAGGGACACGGCCGTGCACGAGTGGGGCCACAGCTATGGAAAGGGCCGGGCGCCGTGCGGGGCGGTGACCGCGGGGAATGACAGCGCGGGGGGCGGCCCGGCGGGGCCGGTTTTGCCGGGCAGCAGAGGCGCGGTCGCAGCGCGACCCGGGCGGGAGGCACCGGGCGGGCACGGTCGGAATAGAGCCGCCCGCGTGTCGCTCTCAAGGAGGCGGCTCGGAAAGGAAGGCGCAGTTCCGCGCTCTCGGGACGGCGTTAAGTGACGTTTTTATTAGAATATTATAGTATTTATTTTATTTTATTATTTTATTATCTGCCAGGACCTTGCAGAGGGTGGTTTACACTTCCGCCACACTCAAGATGGCGGACGCAGTAGGCCCCCTGCGAGAGGTGTCCCTGCCGATGCCTGCCGCCGGTCGCGGAGCCGTCGGCCGCCTCCGGCGCGGCTGACCCCGCCAGCCGTGTCCTCGCACCGGGAAGCACGGCGGAAAATCGCGCGGAAAGGGCGGGGCCGGCGTCGGAGTCCGGGCCGGATTCAGGCAGGCGACTAGACAGAAGCCCTTGTGAGGGGCGGCGGGGGCCCTAAGTGTACCACACTAAAGATGGCGGCTCGACCGGAAGTGGCTTCTGCCAGCACCCAAGATGGCGGCGAAGGGCGGAAGTGTCGTCACTGCCACACTAAAGATGGCGGTCGTGTGCAGTGTTTTCTGACCTTCTCAATATGGCGGCAGGGAAGGCCCCCCCCCCCCCCCCCCCCCCCAAGCTGCGTCTATTCGGCTGCCTGAACGCGACGCCGACGCCGACGCCAGCCCAGCGCTTGCGCGCAATTTTCTGAGGCGTTTCCCGCTACGCGGACACCGACTGTGGGGTCAGCGGCGCCTGGGGCAGGCGGGAGCATTCAGGCAGTCGAATAGACGGAGCGGGGCGGGGGGGGGGGGGGGGGTCCTTCCGGCCGCCATCTTGAGAAGGTCGAATAGCCACATCGGTGCGGTACCGGTGACTTCCGCCCTTCTTCGCCAGGAGCGCCAATGGCGGGGAGCCCGGGGAGCAGCGCTGCCGGGCCGGGGGCACCGGGGCGGGTGCTCCGGGCTCGGAGGTGAGCGGGGAACGGGGACAGCCCCGAGCGGACGGTGGGGGCCGCGGGGGATCGGTATTCCGGCCCAGGGATGAGTGTTCCGGCACAGGGGTGGCTGTCCCGGCACAGGGATGCGTTCCTGGACTGTCTAATAATATTATTTAACGATCGTGCAAGGAGATCTGTATAAAAAAATCCTCCGTGGTCATCCTTCTCCCACAGCCCCGCTGTGTTTTCAGGATCTTGGGGGAAGAGTTTGGGTCTGAACAAGGCTCTCGGGCACAGGGTGGGATTCTTGGGGTGCAGGGCCAGGATTTGGACTCGATGCTCCCTGTGGGTCCCTTGCAGCCCAGGAAATGCTGCGATCCTGTGCCTCTGAGGGTGAAATAAAGGGGAGCGGTGGGGTTTGTGCCCGCTGTATTCACGGCCCCGCCGGCTCAGGGCGGGTTAAAGGCGCAGCTGCCCCGAGACAGCGGGACCGGCCGGGGCTGCTCGCTCCCGGTGCTGCCGCCTCGTGGGGAGAGCCCGGCACTGCAGCCCGCGCAGGCGCTGGACCACGGGATGGGCGTGGAACAGCAGCGCAGGGGATGCTGAGGCAGCCCAGGGAATGCTGCGGTCCCAGGGAAGGCTGAGGCGTCCCCTGCCCGGGGCACTCGGCAGCAAAGCCCTGATGTTGAGCAGAAAAAGGAAAGTTCTGGGTTAGTGGGAGGAGGTTTCTGGAATGGAGCTGGGACAGGTGCTGATCCACGCATGGAATCACGGGCTGGTTTGGCTTGGAAGGGACCACCAGGATCATTTACACTCTGTTTGTTGTCTGATTGCACAGCGAAGAACATCCAGAACTGCCACCTCACCCTCACGGACAGCAGGAATGTCTTCCATAGCTCTTGTTTTGGAATGGGAATGGCTGTTGGGAGCTCTGGCAGGACCAGGTAAGAAGAGAAATGGGATCATTGTGGCTGCTGCTGGAGGTGGTTTTCTGCTTTCCGGCTGTTCTTCTCATTGATCCTTTCACAGCAGTGTTCTAGGGCACATTTGAGGGTAATTCCAGGAATTTGAAACCAGATAAAAACTGGTGGGGCAAAAATGTGAACACAATCCATTTCTGGTAGTTCCAAGCTTCTCCCACAACACCGTTCCAGGGGAAAGCTGATAAAAGGGTAAAGATGCAGAGGAACAAGTGCTGTAAAGCCCCCTGGCGCTCTGAGAGAGCAAACCTTCCAGTAGTCCCAGCAGATCTCTTGGAGAAAGTGTGGGATCGCAAGGTTTTCCAGGAAAGCAAAACAAGGGTGGAGATGAGGGAATAGGCTTCCAGTTCTTCCTTTAGCTGAAAGCCTGGGGGAATTGAGAGGGGCCACAAGAACTGTTTGTGTAGGCAAATGGGAGTTTGGGGTCTGAATCTGAGTTTCCCTCTGGGGCATTTTTGAGGGAAAAGCTGAGGTGCTGTTTAAGGGAGAGAATGGACATTTTTGGGGTGGAAAAAGTTGAATCAATATTGTAGAGGAAGTAAAACGCTGGGGGTAAAAGTGGATGCAATGTGGAGGGGACAGATTGAATATTTTGGAGGCAAAATGGGGAACTGAGTAGTGGAGAGATGGGGAACATTTTGGAGGCAACACTTGACAAACTCTCTGGGGTGGAGAACGACCACATTGAGGGAAAAATGAGGTGATGAGCAGTGGGCACGTAGGGAAGGTCGTGGGGGTAAATCTTGAGAAAAGCCCCGTGGTATTCAAGAAATCCTTGGTAGCAGGACTGAGGAATTCAGTGGTGGAAAAATAGGGGAATTTTGCGGGGGTAAAACTTTAAAAGATCTAAGAGTTGAGAGTGTGTGTTTTTAGGTAGAAAGGATGTCTTGTTGAAGTTGGGCGTCTGGATTGTGGCATTTATGGATCCAGAAAGTAGAAGATAAAGGAGACTCCCAAAGCCTCGGTAGCTGTGTTAAGAAATCCGTCCCAGGGAAGAAAGGTACCTAAACCTCCTAGAAGTAGGGACTAATTAGCATGGGAAGGGGAAAACCCACCCCCAGTGGGAGAGAGCACGCCGGGTAAGGGAAGAGAAGGATGCCCTTAAGAAGAAGTAGGGAAGGTGAATTTCTCGGCTTGCTGAAATGTATCAAAAAGTTTGGAATCTGGGTCTGTGTGGAGGCCGGGATTTTCTCAGCCATATGCAGAGCCCAGCACTAGGAATAAAGGAATTCCAGGCTTTACAACGCCAAAAATGCAGTACCAGAGAGTTCTGTTATCCCGAGGACTTGGGGGATACTTGGCAAAAATTTCCGGGGGCCCAGGCTGGACCGAGCTTTTAACGCTCCCCGGATTCACGGGATCGGGGATTCCAGCGTGCCCTGCACGGGTTTTTTCAGGGAAGTCCCAAATCCTTCGTGTGAGCACGAAGCAGAATCCCCTGGGAGCTGTGAAGGCAACAGGATATTTCTTGGGAATTTTGAAGGGTTGGGTGAGTCCTCAGTGTTAGGTTGGAATGAACGCAAATTGTCCGGGAGTTGCTGGTTTGGGGATGGCCGGGTCTGGGTTTGGATTTGTGGGCACCGAGTGTTCCTTGTGTCAGCTTTAGGTCTTCTGGATTGGTAGGAATTGTCAGAGAAAAGAGAAGGCAATTGAAATGCGGAGCTCCATTCCCGGAGAAATGGTCAGGATGGGAGCGGGAAGGCTGTGGAGCTGCTGGGAGCTCGTGGAGAACGAAAGGATCTGAGGCCTGGAGGCAAAAGCTGTGGAACAAAGCCTGAAAAGGGTGTGGGGTGGGGCGGGAGGGGGAGGAGGGCACCGTGGTGGGGGGAAAGAGGGAAAGGATCCCTGCTCCGGGAATCCAGCAGGGACCAGGAGAGGATCATTTTCCATCCACTGCTCTCAGTGGAATCCTAATAAGGACGGTGGAAGGGAAGTGATTCGTTTGTTCTTAGGTTTGGAATGAAAGGTGCTCTTGCAGAGGGGACTATTGACCTGTTAAAAATCTGTTGGATACAGGAAAAGAGGGAGGAAGCAAGCAGCTGGGGAATGAAGGGGTGGATTTTTTGGTGGATACAGGGAAAGACACGGGAAGGGGCTCTCAAGTAGAATACACCTCACGGGCAGCACCAGGAGAAGCCTCAAGTGCCCTTTTTTTCCAAGCTCTGACATTCCAGAGGAGTAAGCAGTGGTCAGCCCATCACTTTCTGTATTCCTTGGATGCCCAGTGCTTTGTTGGGAAGAGATAATATTTGGAAATGAACAAATCCGGGGATGTAATTTCCTGATAGTAAAGCCCCAGAGAGCCTGGTTTTGATATCCTTCCAGCACCCAAACGCAGCAGAGGGAATCCTGGCGGAGCTGGAAAACGCTGTCGCTCCGTCGGTGGAATTCCTGGGAACTGGAAAGCAGCAGAAGCAGCAAGAACAGAGTTGGAAGCAGGCTCCAGCCGGGTAAGGCAGACACCAAATCCTTTGGAACTGGGCAGGGGTGGGAAGAATGAATTCTTACATTTGTAGCCCAGGGATTCCTGAGCAGGATCCCGGCAGGGAAGACTGCAGGGATCAGGCTGGGGCCTGATCGCAGCTGGGGGCAGCGAGCCTTGGAATTGGCTGAAGGGAAGAAAGAGGGATCCTTTGAGCACAAGGATCAGGTGTCAAATGCGGAGATGGCATCAGACAATTCCTCGGGAGGGTTTAGTTCCTGGGCCAAATCGATCTGCTGCCTTGTGAAGGAGCTCAGAGACCTGGGAAGAGCCCAAGCAACGCAGGGAATGCACCGGCAGATAAAAGTGCCGGGGAACGGTGGGGAAAAGCATCCGAACAGGGGGCCTCGTTTTGTACAGGGACGGTACAAAAAATTGTCCGAAAGAATAGGAATGGAATGGGATTTTACGTATTCCTCGGAGGCCACAATCCAGTGGGAAGGCTGAGAGAAAGAAACAAGGCCTAAAAAGGCAGATGAGCCAAATCTGCCCAAAGCCTCCAATGGCCACATTCCCTGGCATTGCTGAGGACTTCAGCCAAGCTCCAAGCAAAAGGTGAGCCCCTGATTTTGGTGCCAAGGGAAACTCCAAGTTAAGAATGATCCAAATATGAAGCGCTTCTCACAAAACTCAGCTTTGCAAACCTTTCTTTGGGCTAAAAAAGAAAAGATGGGAATGCCCTTGGCAGAAAAGCAGCTGTGAGGCACAGCAGGCTTCAAATGCCTGTCAGCAGGAGCTCCAGGAGAAACGGCTGCTGGCTCCGGGCATCCTGGGCTTTCCAGGCAGGTTTTGTAGCGGATTGCAAGGCAGTTTTCCTGCCTCTGGGGGGTGGCACCTGCATCCCGCTGGAAAGGGAAAATGTGGAGAGAGGGGCAAGCGGGAAGACGGTTGCTGATGTGTGTCCTTGGATCGCAGTTCCTCCCGGTGAGTCTGTGCTGCTGGAAGTTTGAAGGAGATCAGTCCTGGAGTACGTGTGGGTTCACCTGTGGGGTTTGGGAGCGACGCTGGCCATGAAATTCCAGGGATGTTCCCTTTGCTGGAGTGAGAAGCAGTGGAAGCACTTTGCTGTCTGCTTCTTCATCGCCTGCGCCTCGGTCCCCTGGGGCTCCAGGTAATCCCCTCTCACCTTTGCTTTTCCAAGGGTCTCTAAATGAGGGCTTGAGCTTTGGTGTAGCTCCCTTTACAGGGAAGATCTGTTCCAGGAAAGGTCTCCTGGTCTGGACCGATGGCGTTGCAGGAAGAGCAGGAAACCCCGCAGCTCCTGTGGCTCCCTCATCCGATTTGCCTGCAGGCAGCAGCAAGGATCATTCCCAAGTGTCATGCCCTGGCTCCGTGACTCGGTGAGGTTGTGTTCCCCCAAAGGCCAGGGGCCGCTTTGTTTTGCGGCTCACGAAAGTCCAGCTCGGTGGTGCTGGGTTTGGTTTTTGTGTGTAATGAAGGCACTAAAAAATTCCCCTCCTTCACTGGCACAGCCCTGGAGTGGGAGCAGATTCCCCTTATCCCGCAGTTATCCCGCTCCTGCCCTGGATCCCTGCGGTGCCGTGTGTTCTCCAAGCTCACAGCACTGCTGGCTCGAGACAAGAAAAACAATCCCTGTTCCTTCTCTTCTCCGTCCTTGATGTTCCCAGGCCCTGCATCTCCCTGGCTATTCCCTGTGGGAGTCTTCATCTCCATCCCACCTTATCCCGATCAGGTAAGGGTCTGAGACGTGTTTAGCAGCAAATGCATTCCTGTGAAGAAAGCCAAGAGCAAAGAGCATCCAGATGCAGAGAAGTCTTTAGAAAAGCGTTCCAGACGTGCAAATGAGGGATGTGTCTTCCTGCATCTCCTGTTGTTTTTCTCTGTCACGTTTTGGAAGGGTTTCTCTCAGTGATTTCCTGCAGTCCAGGTGCGTCCCTTCTTTTGTCCAAATCCAGTGCCAGAGGATCGAACAACTGACGAGTGGGGCCTGGGATGAAAACGGTTCTCCTAAAATGAGGGAAACAATGCTAGAAGAGAAATGAGCATCCTTTTAATGCCTGGAATAAAAATGCTGGAAAAGGGCACTTTTTATTTGATATGGTGTCATTCTCCTTTTTTTTTCCATAGCTAAAACTCCACGGTGAGCAATCAGAGCAGAAATAGGAAATGCAGGAGTCTTGGATTCCACAGTGGGATTAACTTCCCTTTTCTGCTCTCTTTCAGGACAGGAAAAACCACTGAACTCGCCCCATCTTTGGGACCAAGAGCTTTGGTGCTGGAGTAGGCAAAGCCAGCTAGGGCCCCCCTTGTCCTGCCCATGGTGTGGGTCAGGGACAGGCTCCTCTTCTCCTCTGTGCTGGGATGAACTGCCTAGGGAATGCTATTACTGACAGCCCGGTCCTAGCCCCGGCTACTGGAAATGGGCGGAGGTGAAGAGGCAAGTGCCAGAGTTGCTTGGGGATGATGGAATTGTGGTGTTTGGCTGTGCCCAGAGGGGCAGGTTGGGCATTTCTGTGTGTCTGAGGACCGGTTTGGGTGCTGGGGAGCCCGGGGAGCCGAGCTCTCAGTGCATTCCCAGCTCACCCGGGGGTGGGAGCTGGTGCAGGGCTCTGGTCGGGCTCGGGGCAGGCCCTGGCCCCGGCACAGACACGCTGGGGTGCTTTGGGGCCGCTTGGGGAGCCGTGGGAGGAGAATGAGGGATGGTGCTGGGCAGAGCGATCGGCCTGTGCTCGTGTCAGCGCAGCCGTGCAGGGCACTGGGATCTGGGTAAAACACCGGCTCTCCTGGTGTTCAGGGAAGCAAGGTCTGTATTTATCCATACATATTTATCCCTACATATTTATCCCTATATTTATCCATGGATTATCCATATATGTTTATCCATATACATTTATCCATATTTTTATCCACGTATTTACCCATGAATTTATCCCTATATTTACCCATGTATTTACCCAGGTATTTTATGAACACTCAAGTGCCATATCCATGTATTTTATGAGCACTTCCAGGGTTGGTGACTCCACCACTGCCCTGGGCAGCTGTTCCAGCGCTGGACAACCCTTCCCATGCTGGGCCAGGAGATGGATTCTGGAAATGCAGACTCCGAGGAGCAGGGGATTAAGGCAGCATTGGATTCCTTTATTCTCCCAGAAGGATAAAGGAGATTTATCCCCAGACGAACCAGAGGTGTTCACACTGAGGTCATTAGTGGGATTTCTTCCTTACTCCCACAAATACCCACTGGGGTGACAGAGTTCCCTACAAGGGCGGTGTTGGAAGGAGCTGCTGGAATGTTTTGCTGTTTATTGGGATCCACAGGATGTTTGGTGTCTCTCAGAGCTGTTCCAGGCTTTCCACAGACCCAAACGCTCCTCACACTTCTCCTCAGAGTAGAGAGGTTTCCCAGAGTGCTGGTTTTTAATTTCAGATGCTGGGATAACGACACGGCTTCAGGAGGCAGGAGACTCATTGTGCTGTGCCTCAGTCCAGGCAGGGACAACCCCCAGCTAATAAAAACCTCTTTAAAGCACAAAAAGTCCCATTAAACTGATATTATAAAGGCTGCAAATTGAAGCAGGCCTCAATCAGAAAGCAGCAGAATTTAATTCCCCCCCCTTGCCCATTTGCATGATGATCTCCTTCCTAATTGCCCATCTACGCTTTTCCCACAGAAGTGCTGTCCCGAGGTTGGAGATGGTTCCAGCTTTATGGAGCTTTGATCTTTATCTGGTTTTACTTTTTACAGGGCACAGAACCCGAGAGTGGCAGCTGCTTTCCTCTTGTTCCTCCTGTGGCAGTGAACTGCTCTTCCCAAGGACGGCTGCAGGAATTCTCAGGCAGCATAACGTATGGAATGCCAGGCACGCTACAGAATTCCAGTGGGAGCAGCAGGAACTTCTGTTCTTTACTGGCAGGGCTGTGCCATGAAGGGGAGCTCGGAGATATTGGTCAGCTCAGGGAATGAGCCTGGCTCATGGTAAGGAAATTCACTGTGCAGTTACTTCGGGCCCTTCTCCTCCTTCTCCTCCTTCTCCTCCTTCTCCTCCTTCTCCTCCTTCTCCTTCTCCTTCTCCTTCTCCTTCTCCTTCTCCTTCTCCTTCTCCTTCTCCTTCTCCTTCTCCTTCTCCTTCTCCTTCTCCTTCTCCTTCTCCTTCTCCCTCTCTTCCCAACACCAGTTCCAGACCTCAGTATAATCCATGTTCCCACAGCCTGACCTTGCAGTTTTCCCAGTTTAGCAGCCCCAGCCACACTTGCAGCCTCTCTGTCTGGACTTTGTCTTGCTGAAATCTCCCTTTGTTGATCCTTTGCTGCCTCACCTTTTATCCAGCAATAACGTGCAGTGGGTGGAAGCTTCTCAGAATTCCCTCCCTGTTCCACTGGAAACATTCCCAAGTGGAAGCAGCTGCACTGCCCATCAGCACTTGCCTGCTTTTAGGGGTGGTTGAGGCATGAAGGATGCAACAAATGGAGTTGGCTCCAAGGGGATGAAATGCTCCCCCTGAGGCTGCTCAGAGAGCTGGAGCTGAGGAATCCGGGTGGGAATCACTCCAAGAAAAAGGAAGGAAAAGAGAGCAGAGGAACAGGGATGCAATTCCAACCTCTCCAAGGACTGGGATGGGCACATTCACCATCACCATTTAATCTAGACACGATTTCTTCTTTGCTTCTGGCTGCCAGGAGCAGGATGAGCAGTTTAATGAGTTTAAATAGTGAATAGTTTAATTAGCTGGAAGAGACTGGATCAATAGCTGCTTAAACAAACAACTGGATCCCTGTTTCCAAGCTTGGATGTAGTTTTGGAAGGTTCCTGGCAGTTTGGCAGGGATTAGTGATGCTGAGAATGTGCTTTTTTGTGGGTTTGGGGCTTTTACTCCTGTTCACGTGGCTGCTCTTTTTCTTGTTGAGTGGAAAACAGGAGGGAAAGAGCAACGACGGAAGGAATTCCACTCTTGCTGCTTCAAGGGATGGATCAGGAAGGGAACAGGCTGCAGGGAATTTGGAGTGCAAACTGAGATCTCTCCGATATTTTCGGCTCAGTCAGTCCATCAGTGCTTGGTAGCTGTTTAGGCCACGTGCAAGGTGAATGATGGTGCACATGGCAGAGCTGCTGGTGGCTCCTTCCCCTGCCCGGCTGTCAGTCACCCTGCAGGGTGCTGGAGCAGCGTGCCAGAGGCCGTGGATCCTATGGATCCCATGGATCCCAGGGGCGTGATCAGGAGCCTGGGCCTGCTGGCCACTCCTTGCTCTCTCTTACCCTGATTTTTCAGCTCTGCAGCGAATCCAGCTTGAGTTTTTCAACCCCCTAGAAACCCAGGGACCTTTCATGTCTGTTCTCAGATCTGGGATTTAAATCCAGCCCTTATCAAAGCACCCCGTGACCAGGCAGGCCCTGAATCCCAGCAGGGATCTGATAAAGAGGGACCTGACATCCTAAAGAAACCCTTTGAAATCCTGCTGGGATTGATTTGTATCCATAATGGAGCCCCGAGCTCTCTGCCAGGGAGAGATGAAGCTGCTCCTTTGCTTTATTATCCTCAGGCCCATCCCAGCTTTGAGGGAAATTCAGTCCCTCTTCAAGCCCCAAAATCATGGAAAAGCTCCTTTGTATCCTCTCCACAGCCCCTACGTGGATTAATCAACTTTTTATTTGATATGGTGTCATTCTCCTTTTTTTTCCATGGATAAAACTCCACGGTGAGCAATCAGAGCAGAAATAGGAAATGCAGGAGTCTTGGATTCCACAGTGGGATTAACTTCCCTTTTCTGCTCTCTTTCAGGACAGGAAAAACCACTGAACTCGCCCCATCTTTGGGACCAAGAGCTTTGGTGCTGGAGTAGGCAAAGCCAGCTAGGGCCCCCCTTGTCCTGCCCATGGTGTGGGTCAGGGACAGGCTCCTCTTCTCCTCTGTGCTGGGATGAACTGCCTAGGGAATGCTATTACTGACAGCCCGGTCCTAGCCCCGGCTAGGGGCGGAAATGGGCGGAGGTGAAGAGGCAAGTGCCAGAGTTGCTTGGGGATGATGGAATTGTGGTGTTTGGCTGTGCCCAGAGGGGCAGGTTGGGCATTTCTGTGTGTCTGAGGACCGGTTTGGGTGCTGGGGAGCCCGGGGAGCCGAGCTCTCAGTGCATTCCCAGCTCACCCGGGGGTGGGAGCTGGTGCAGGGCTGGGTGACAGCCTCTGGTCGGGCTCGGGGCAGGCCCTGGCCCCGGCACAGACACGCTGGGGTGCTTTGGGGCCGCTTGGGGAGCAATGGGAAGAAAATGAGGGATGGTGCTGGGCAGAGCGATCGGCCTGTGCTCGTGTCAGCGCAGCCGTGCAGGGCACTGGGATCTGGGTAAAACACCGGCTCTCCTGGTGTTCAGGGATGCAAGGTCTGAGGGACCGGATTTACTTGGGGTTTTCCAGGACAGCAGGAAGAAGAGGAAATGTGGTGCCAGAGGTGCGTCCCATCAGGTTGCAGTTCCCTCTTTCCCATTTCCATTTCCTCCTCAGTGCGGGTGTCCCCTGCAGCCCATGAGCACGTGGCCGGTGACAACTCCCTGTCTGTGGAGGGATTCCTTATGGAACAAGGGCAGATGACACTTGTGTGAGGCTTACGACTGTTAGAATTAGACCAGGATGGGTTTAAGGAAAACTAGAATCGTGTGTTAATCTTACTGGTCAATGAACAAATGGAATCCACACTTCTGTAAGAAAAAATAGAGTGTATGGAGCATATAGAAGAAGCTGGTTTTGCCTGCTGCTGCTGCTTGGCTGTATCATGTAACCCCATTCGAACTCTGCCTTCAAGACAGCTGTGAGACCGTGAAATAAAGAACTTAGCAGAACAGCAGCCTCCTCTGCTCTTTCACCCTGGTCCGAGAAGGAGGGGTACCCTGTCAAAGGCTCAACACTTGCCTTTCTGACTTTGTTTCTAAATTTCTACCTTTCTAATTTTGTTTGTTTCTAATTTTTTTGTTTGTTTGTTTCTAACTTTGTTTGTTTTCAACTTTCTCCCTTTAGAAATTTGTTTGTTTCTTGTATTTTACCTCTTTGTTTGTTTCTAAATTTCTGCCGTTGTAACTTTGTTTCTAACTTTCTACTTTTAAAATTTCATTTGTTTTTAACTTTTTATCATTCCTCCCAGCGAGGGCTGTGTGCAGAATACTAAAACCTGTTAAGTTCTTCACTTTTACGTCTATAGGCAAATGCTACTGATTTAGATGTAAATTCATTTTGAAATAAGCCAGCCCTCTCTGTCTACTCTGTCGCATACAGCAATATAAGAAGCTGGGAATAGAGATCCGCAGGTGTTGAGAATAAGGAGCCGGCGTTTTTCTGTAGGAAGGAAAGCAGCAAGCGCCTGGCCCCAGGAGCCGAGACGCTCGGGCTGCAGGAGCTGCAGAGCGCCCGGAGCCGGCTTTTCCCTGTGCTCTGTGCCTGCCCCCGGGCTGAGCTGGGCGGCGCTGCTGCCGCCTGGTGGCGAGAGCGCGGCACTGCCGCCCCCGACACGGCGCCCCGGCGCTGCTGCCGCCCGGTGCCGGCTGAGCCGAGAGGGCGGCGGCCTCGGTGGCTGCCGAGCGTGGCAAGGAGCGGGAGCGAGCGGGGCCGGGTCTGTCAGCGGAGGGGAGGGGCGAAGGGCGGTTCGGAGCGCCAAGGGACACGGCCGTGCACGAGTGGGGCCACAGCTATGGAAAGGGCCGGGCGCCGTGCGGGGCGGTGACCGCGGGGAATGACAGCGCGGGGGGCGGCCCGGCGGGGCCGGTTTTGCCGGGCAGCAGAGGCGCGGTCGCAGCGCGACCCGGGCGGGAGGCACCGGGCGGGCACGGTCGGAATAGAGCCGCCCGCGTGTCGCTCTCAAGGAGGCGGCTCGGAAAGGAAGGCGCAGTTCCGCGCTCTCGGGACGGCGTTAAGTGACGTTTTTATTAGAATAGTATAGTTTTTATTTTATTTTATTATTTTATTATCTGCCAGGACCTTGCAGAGGGTGGTTTACACTTCCGCCACACTCAAGATGGCGGACGCAGTAGGCCCCCTGCGAGAGGTGTCCCTGCCGATGCCTGCCGCCGGTCGCGGAGCCGTCGGCCGCCTCCGGCGCGGCTGACCCCGCCAGCCGTGTCCTCGCACCGGGAAGCACGGCGGAAAATCGCGCGGAAAGCGCGGGGCCGGCGTCGGAGTCCGGGCCGGATTCAGGCAGCCGACTAGACAGAAGCCCTTGTGAGGGGCGGCGGGGGCCCTAAGTGTACCACACTAAAGATGGCGGCTCGACCGGAAGTGGCTTCTGCCAGCACCCAAGATGGCGGCGAAGGGCGGAAGTGTCGTCACTGCCACACTAAAGATGGCGGTCGTGTGCACTGTTTTCTGACCTTCTCAATATGGCGGAAGGGAAGGCCCCCCCCAAGCTGCGTCTATTCGGCTGCCTGAACGCGACGCCGACGCCGACGCCGACGCCAGCCCAGCGCTTGCGCGCAATTTTCTGAGGCGTTTCCCGCTACGCGGACACCGACTGTGGGGTCAGCGGCGCCTGGGGCAGGCGGGAGCATTCAGGCAGTCGAATAGACGGAGCGGGGGGGGGGGGGGGGTCCTTCCGGCCGCCATCTTGAGAAGGTCGAATAGCCACATCGGTGCGGTACCGGTGACTTCCGCCCTTCTTCGCCAGGAGCGCCAATGGCGGGGAGCCCGGGGAGCAGCGCTGCCGGGCCGGGGGCACCGGGGCGGGTGCTCCGGGCTCGGAGGTGAGCGGGGAACGGGGACAGCCCCGAGCGGACGGTGGGGGCCGCGGGGGATCGGTATTCCGGCCCAGGGATGAGTGTTCCGGCACAGGGGTGGCTGTCCCGGCACAGGGATGCGTTCCTGGACTGTCTAATAATATTATTTAACGATCGTGCAAGGAGATCTGTATAAAAAAATCCTCCGTGGTCATCCTTCTCCCACAGCCCCGCTGTGTTTTCAGGATCTTGGGGGAAGAGTTTGGGTCTGAACAAGGCTCTCGGGCACAGGGTGGGATTCTTGGGGTGCAGGGCCAGGATTTGGACTCGATGCTCCCTGTGGGTCCCTTGCAGCCCAGGAAATGCTGCGATCCTGTGCCTCTGAGGGTGAAATAAAGGGGAGCGGTGGGGTTTGTGCCCGCTGTATTCACGGCCCCGCCGGCTCAGGGCGGGTTAAAGGCGCAGCTGCCCCGAGACAGCGGGACCGGCCGGGGCTGCTCGCTCCCGGTGCTGCCGCCTCGTGGGGAGAGCCCGGCACTGCAGCCCGCGCAGGCGCTGGACCACGGGATGGGCGTGGAACAGCAGCGCAGGGGATGCTGAGGCAGCCCAGGGAATGCTGCGGTCCCAGGGAAGGCTGAGGCGTCCCCTGCCCGGGGCACTCGGCAGCAAAGCCCTGATGTTGAGCAGAAAAAGGAAAGTTCTGGGTTAGTGGGAGGAGGTTTCTGGAATGGAGCTGGGACAGGTGCTGATCCACGCATGGAATCACGGGCTGGTTTGGCTTGGAAGGGACCACCAGGATCATTTACACTCTGTTTGTTGTCTGATTGCACAGCGAAGAACATCCAGAACTGCCACCTCACCCTCACGGACAGCAGGAATGTCTTCCATAGCTCTTGTTTTGGAATGGGAATGGCTGTTGGGAGCTCTGGCAGGACCAGGTAAGAAGAGAAATGGGATCATTGTGGCTGCTGCTGGAGGTGGTTTTCTGCTTTCCGGCTGTTCTTCTCATTGATCCTTTCACAGCAGTGTTCTAGGGCACATTTGAGGGTAATTCCAGGAATTTGAAACCAGATAAAAACTGGTGGGGCAAAAATGTGAACACAATCCATTTCTGGTAGTTCCAAGCTTCTCCCACAACACCGTTCCAGGGGAAAGCTGATAAAAGGGTAAAGATGCAGAGGAACAAGTGCTGTAAAGCCCCCTGGCGCTCTGAGAGAGCAAACCTTCCAGTAGTCCCAGCAGATCTCTTGGAGAAAGTGTGGGATCGCAAGGTTTTCCAGGAAAGCAAAACAAGGGTGGAGATGAGGGAATAGGCTTCCAGTTCTTCCTTTAGCTGAAAGCCTGGGGGAATTGAGAGGGGCCACAAGAACTGTTTGTGTAGGCAAATGGGAGTTTGGGGTCTGAATCTGAGTTTCCCTCTGGGGCATTTTTGAGGGAAAAGCTGAGGTGCTGTTTAAGGGAGAGAATGGACATTTTTGGGGTGGAAAAAGTTGAATCAATATTGTAGAGGAAGTAAAACGCTGGGGGTAAAAGTGGATGCAATGTGGAGGGGACAGATTGAATATTTTGGAGGCAAAATGGGGAACTGAGTAGTGGAGAGATGGGGAACATTTTGGAGGCAACACTTGACAAACTCTCTGGGGTGGAGAACGACCACATTGAGGGAAAAATGAGGTGATGAGCAGTGGGCACGTAGGGAAGGTCGTGGGGGTAAATCTTGAGAAAAGCCCCGTGGTATTCAAGAAATCCTTGGTAGCAGGACTGAGGAATTCAGTGGTGGAAAAATAGGGGAATTTTGCGGGGGTAAAACTTTAAAAGATCTAAGAGTTGAGAGTGTGTGTTTTTAGGTAGAAAGGATGTCTTGTTGAAGTTGGGCGTCTGGATTGTGGCATTTATGGATCCAGAAAGTAGAAGATAAAGGAGACTCCCAAAGCCTCGGTAGCTGTGTTAAGAAATCCGTCCCAGGGAAGAAAGGTACCTAAACCTCCTAGAAGTAGGGACTAATTAGCATGGGAAGGGGAAAACCCACCCCCAGTGGGAGAGAGCACGCCGGGTAAGGGAAGAGAAGGATGCCCTTAAGAAGAAGTAGGGAAGGTGAATTTCTCGGCTTGCTGAAATGTATCAAAAAGTTTGGAATCTGGGTCTGTGTGGAGGCCGGGATTTTCTCAGCCATATGCAGAGCCCAGCACTAGGAATAAAGGAATTCCAGGCTTTACAACGCCAAAAATGCAGTACCAGAGAGTTCTGTTATCCCGAGGACTTGGGGGATACTTGGCAAAAATTTCCGGGGGCCCAGGCTGGACCGAGCTTTTAACGCTCCCCGGATTCACGGGATCGGGGATTCCAGCGTGCCCTGCACGGGTTTTTTCAGGGAAGTCCCAAATCCTTCGTGTGAGCACGAAGCAGAATCCCCTGGGAGCTGTGAAGGCAACAGGATATTTCTTGGGAATTTTGAAGGGTTGGGTGAGTCCTCAGTGTTAGGTTGGAATGAACGCAAATTGTCCGGGAGTTGCTGGTTTGGGGATGGCCGGGTCTGGGTTTGGATTTGTGGGCACCGAGTGTTCCTTGTGTCAGCTTTAGGTCTTCTGGATTGGTAGGAATTGTCAGAGAAAAGAGAAGGCAATTGAAATGCGGAGCTCCATTCCCGGAGAAATGGTCAGGATGGGAGCGGGAAGGCTGTGGAGCTGCTGGGAGCTCGTGGAGAACGAAAGGATCTGAGGCCTGGAGGCAAAAGCTGTGGAACAAAGCCTGAAAAGGGTGTGGGGTGGGGCGGGAGGGGGAGGAGGGCACCGTGGTGGGGGGAAAGAGGGAAAGGATCCCTGCTCCGGGAATCCAGCAGGGACCAGGAGAGGATCATTTTCCATCCACTGCTCTCAGTGGAATCCTAATAAGGACGGTGGAAGGGAAGTGATTCGTTTGTTCTTAGGTTTGGAATGAAAGGTGCTCTTGCAGAGGGGACTATTGACCTGTTAAAAATCTGTTGGATACAGGAAAAGAGGGAGGAAGCAAGCAGCTGGGGAATGAAGGGGTGGATTTTTTGGTGGATACAGGGAAAGACACGGGAAGGGGCTCTCAAGTAGAATACACCTCACGGGCAGCACCAGGAGAAGCCTCAAGTGCTCTTTTTTTCCAAGCTCTGACATTCCAGAGGAGTAAGCAGTGGTCAGCCCATCACTTTCTGTATTCCTTGGATGCCCAGTGCTTTGTTGGGAAGAGATAATATTTGGAAATGAACAAATCCGGGGATGTAATTTCCTGATAGTAAAGCCCCAGAGAGCCTGGTTTTGATATCCTTCCAGCACCCAAACGCAGCAGAGGGAATCCTGGCGGAGCTGGAAAACGCTGTCGCTCCGTCGGTGGAATTCCTGGGAACTGGAAAGCAGCAGAAGCAGCAAGAACAGAGTTGGAAGCAGGCTCCAGCCGGGTAAGGCAGACACCAAATCCTTTGGAACTGGGCAGGGGTGGGAAGAATGAATTCTTACATTTGTAGCCCAGGGATTCCTGAGCAGGATCCCGGCAGGGAAGACTGCAGGGATCAGGCTGGGGCCTGATCGCAGCTGGGGGCAGCGAGCCTTGGAATTGGCTGAAGGGAAGAAAGAGGGATCCTTTGAGCACAAGGATCAGGTGTCAAATGCGGAGATGGCATCAGACAATTCCTCGGGAGGGTTTAGTTCCTGGGCCAAATCGATCTGCTGCCTTGTGAAGGAGCTCAGAGACCTGGGAAGAGCCCAAGCAACGCAGGGAATGCACCGGCAGATAAAAGTGCCGGGGAACGGTGGGGAAAAGCATCCGAACAGGGGGCCTCGTTTTGTACAGGGACGGTACAAAAAATTGTCCGAAAGAATAGGAATGGAATGGGATTTTACGTATTCCTCGGAGGCCACAATCCAGTGGGAAGGCTGAGAGAAAGAAACAAGGCCTAAAAAGGCAGATGAGCCAAATCTGCCCAAAGCCTCCAATGGCCACATTCCCTGGCATTGCTGAGGACTTCAGCCAAGCTCCAAGCAAAAGGTGAGCCCCTGATTTTGGTGCCAAGGGAAACTCCAAGTTAAGAATGATCCAAATATGAAGCGCTTCTCACAAAACTCAGCTTTGCAAACCTTTCTTTGGGCTAAAAAAGAAAAGATGGGAATGCCCTTGGCAGAAAAGCAGCTGTGAGGCACAGCAGGCTTCAAATGCCTGTCAGCAGGAGCTCCAGGAGAAACGGCTGCTGGCTCCGGGCATCCTGGGCTTTCCAGGCAGGTTTTGTAGCGGATTGCAAGGCAGTTTTCCTGCCTCTGGGGGGTGGCACCTGCATCCCGCTGGAAAGGGAAAATGTGGAGAGAGGGGCAAGCGGGAAGACGGTTGCTGATGTGTGTCCTTGGATCGCAGTTCCTCCCGGTGAGTCTGTGCTGCTGGAAGTTTGAAGGAGATCAGTCCTGGAGTACGTGTGGGTTCACCTGTGGGGTTTGGGAGCGACGCTGGCCATGAAATTCCAGGGATGTTCCCTTTGCTGGAGTGAGAAGCAGTGGAAGCACTTTGCTGTCTGCTTCTTCATCGCCTGCGCCTCGGTCCCCTGGGGCTCCAGGTAATCCCCTCTCACCTTTGCTTTTCCAAGGGTCTCTAAATGAGGGCTTGAGCTTTGGTGTAGCTCCCTTTACAGGGAAGATCTGTTCCAGGAAAGGTCTCCTGGTCTGGACCGATGGCGTTGCAGGAAGAGCAGGAAACCCCGCAGCTCCTGTGGCTCCCTCATCCGATTTGCCTGCAGGCAGCAGCAAGGATCATTCCCAAGTGTCATGCCCTGGCTCCGTGACTCGGTGAGGTTGTGTTCCCCCAAAGGCCAGGGGCCGCTTTGTTTTGCGGCTCACGAAAGTCCAGCTCGGTGGTGCTGGGTTTGGTTTTTGTGTGTAATGAAGGCACTAAAAAATTCCCCTCCTTCACTGGCACAGCCCTGGAGTGGGAGCAGATTCCCCTTATCCCGCAGTTATCCCGCTCCTGCCCTGGATCCCTGCGGTGCCGTGTGTTCTCCAAGCTCACAGCACTGCTGGCTCGAGACAAGAAAAACAATCCCTGTTCCTTCTCTTCTCCGTCCTTGATGTTCCCAGGCCCTGCATCTCCCTGGCTATTCCCTGTGGGAGTCTTCATCTCCATCCCACCTTATCCCGATCAGGTAAGGGTCTGAGATGTGTTTAGCAGCAAATGCATTCCTGTGAAGAAAGCCAAGAGCAAAGAGCATCCAGATGCAGAGAAGTCTTTAGAAAAGCGTTCCAGACGTGCAAATGAGGGATGTGTCTTCCTGCATCTCCTGTTGTTTTTCTCTGTCACGTTTTGGAAGGGTTTCTCTCAGTGATTTCCTGCAGTCCAGGTGCGTCCCTTCTTTTGTCCAAATCCAGTGCCAGAGGATCGAACAACTGACGAGTGGGGCCTGGGATGAAAACGGTTCTCCTAAAATGAGGGAAACAATGCTAGAAGAGAAATGAGCATCCTTTTAATGCCTGGAATAAAAATGCTGGAAAAGGGCACTTTTTATTTGCTATGGTGTCATTCTCCTTTTTTTTTCCATAGCTAAAACTCCACGGTGAGCAATCAGAGCAGAAATAGGAAATGCAGGAGTCTTGGATTCCACAGTGGGATTAACTTCCCTTTTCTGCTCTCTTTCAGGACAGGAAAAACCACTGAACTCGCCCCATCTTTGGGACCAAGAGCTTTGGTGCTGGAGTAGGCAAAGCCAGCTAGGGCCCCCCTTGTCCTGCCCATGGTGTGGGTCAGGGACAGGCTCCTCTTCTCCTCTGTGCTGGGATGAACTGCCTAGGGAATGCTATTACTGACAGCCCGGTCCTAGCCCCGGCTACTGGAAATGGGCGGAGGTGAAGAGGCAAGTGCCAGAGTTGCTTGGGGATGATGGAATTGTGGTGTTTGGCTGTGCCCAGAGGGGCAGGTTGGGCATTTCTGTGTGTCTGAGGACCGGTTTGGGTGCTGGGGAGCCCGGGGAGCCGAGCTCTCAGTGCATTCCCAGCTCACCCGGGGGTGGGAGCTGGTGCAGGGCTCTGGTCGGGCTCGGGGCAGGCCCTGGCCCCGGCACAGACACGCTGGGGTGCTTTGGGGCCGCTTGGGGAGCCGTGGGAGGAGAATGAGGGATGGTGCTGGGCAGAGCGATCGGCCTGTGCTCGTGTCAGCGCAGCCGTGCAGGGCACTGGGATCTGGGTAAAACACCGGCTCTCCTGGTGTTCAGGGAAGCAAGGTC
>NW_028120717.1:42500-50000 GCF_965178545.1 Coloeus monedula | reverse complement strand
GGATCCTATGGATCCCATGGATCCCAGGGGCGTGATCAGGAGCCTGGGCCTGCTGGCCACTCCTTGCTCTCTCTTACCCTGATTTTTCAGCTCTGCAGCGAATCCAGCTTGAGTTTTTCAACCCCCTAGAAACCCAGGGACCTTTCATGTCTGTTCTCAGATCTGGGATTTAAATCCAGCCCTTATCAAAGCACCCCGTGACCAGGCAGGCCCTGAATCCCAGCAGGGATCTGATAAAGAGGGACCTGACATCCTAAAGAAACCCTTTGAAATCCTGCTGGGATTGATTTGTATCCATAATGGAGCCCCGAGCTCTCTGCCAGGGAGAGATGAAGCTGCTCCTTTGCTTTATTATCCTCAGGCCCATCCCAGCTTTGAGGGAAATTCAGTCCCTCTTCAAGCCCCAAAATCATGGAAAAGCTCCTTTGTATCCTCTCCACAGCCCCTACGTGGATTAATCAACTTTTTATTTGATATGGTGTCATTCTCCTTTTTTTTCCATGGCTAAAACTCCACGGTGAGCAATCAGAGCAGAAATAGGAAATGCAGGAGTCTTGGATTCCACAGTGGGATTAACTTCCCTTTTCTGCTCTCTTTCAGGACAGGAAAAACCACTGAACTCGCCCCATCTTTGGGACCAAGAGCTTTGGTGCTGGAGTAGGCAAAGCCAGCTAGGGCCCCCCTTGTCCTGCCCATGGTGTGGGTCAGGGACAGGCTCCTCTTCTCCTCTGTGCTGGGATGAACTGCCTAGGGAATGCTATTACTGACAGCCCGGTCCTAGCCCCGGCTACTGGAAATGGGCGGAGGTGAAGAGGCAAGTGCCAGAGTTGCTTGGGGATGATGGAATTGTGGTGTTTGGCTGTGCCCAGAGGGGCAGGTTGGGCATTTCTGTGTGTCTGAGGACCGGTTTGGGTGCTGGGGAGCCCGGGGAGCCGAGCTCTCAGTGCATTCCCAGCTCACCCGGGGGTGGGAGCTGGTGCAGGGCTGGGTGACAGCCTCTGGTCGGGCTCGGGGCAGGCCCTGGCCCCGGCACAGACACGCTGGGGTGCTTTGGGGCCGCTTGGGGAGCAATGGGAAGAAAATGAGGGATGGTGCTGGGCAGAGCGATCGGCCTGTGCTCGTGTCAGCGCAGCCGTGCAGGGCACTGGGATCTGGGTAAAACACCGGCTCTCCTGGTGTTCAGGGATGCAAGGTCTGAGGGACCGGATTTACTTGGGGTTTTCCAGGACAGCAGGAAGAAGAGGAAATGTGGTGCCAGAGGTGCGTCCCATCAGGTTGCAGTTCCCTCTTTCCCATTTCCATTTCCTCCTCAGTGCGGGTGTCCCCTGCAGCCCATGAGCACGTGGCCGGTGACAACTCCCTGTCTGTGGAGGGATTCCTTATGGAACAAGGGCAGATGACACTTGTGTGAGGCTTACGACTGTTAGAATTAGACCAGGATGGGTTTAAGGAAAACTAGAATCGTGTGTTAATCTTACTGGTCAATGAACAAATGGAATCCACACTTCTGTAAGAAAAAATAGAGTGTATGGAGCATATAGAAGAAGCTGGTTTTGCCTGCTGCTGCTGCTTGGCTGTATCATGTAACCCCATTCGAACTCTGCCTTCAAGACAGCTGTGAGACCGTGAAATAAAGAACTTAGCAGAACAGCAGCCTCCTCTGCTCTTTCACCCTGGTCCGAGAAGGAGGGGTACCCTGTCAAAGGCTCAACACTTGCCTTTCTGACTTTGTTTCTAAATTTCTACCTTTCTAATTTTGTTTGTTTCTAATTTTTTTGTTTGTTTGTTTCTAACTTTGTTTGTTTTCAACTTTCTCCCTTTAGAAATTTGTTTGTTTCTTGTATTTTACCTCTTTGTTTGTTTCTAAATTTCTGCCGTTGTAACTTTGTTTCTAACTTTCTACTTTTAAAATTTCATTTGTTTTTAACTTTTTATCATTCCTCCCAGCGAGGGCTGTGTGCAGAATACTAAAACCTGTTAAGTTCTTCACTTTTACGTCTATAGGCAAATGCTACTGATTTAGATGTAAATTCATTTTGAAATAAGCCAGCCCTCTCTGTCTACTCTGTCGCATACAGCAATATAAGAAGCTGGGAATAGAGATCCGCAGGTGTTGAGAATAAGGAGCCGGCGTTTTTCTGTAGGAAGGAAAGCAGCAAGCGCCTGGCCGCAGGAGCCGAGACGCTCGGGCTGCAGGAGCTGCAGAGCGCCCGGAGCCGGCTTTTCCCTGTGCTCTGTGCCTGCCCCCGGGCTGAGCTGGGCGGCGCTGCTGCCGCCTGGTGGCGAGAGCGCGGCACTGCCGCCCCCGACACGGCGCCCCGGCGCTGCTGCCGCCCGGTGCCGGCTGAGCCGAGAGGGCGGCGGCCTCGGTGGCTGCCGAGCGTGGCAAGGAGCGGGAGCGAGCGGGGCCGGGTCTGTCAGCGGAGGGGAGGGGCGAAGGGCGGTTCGGAGCGCCAAGGGACACGGCCGTGCACGAGCGGGGCCACAGCTATGGAAAGGGCCGGGCGCCGTGCGGGGCGGTGACCGCGGGGAATGACAGCGCGGGGGGCGGCCCGGCGGGGCCGGTTTTGCCGGGCAGCAGAGGCGCGGTCGCAGCGCGACCCGGGCGGGAGGCACCGGGCGGGCACGG
The DNA here is from genome assembly GCF_965178545.1 of Coloeus monedula. Taxonomy (NCBI): domain Eukaryota; kingdom Metazoa; phylum Chordata; class Aves; order Passeriformes; family Corvidae; genus Coloeus; species Coloeus monedula. Next base: position 47,371 of record NW_028120717.1, on the reverse strand, counting down.
TCGGAATAGAGCCGCCCGCGTGTCGCTCTCAAGGAGGCGGCTCGGAAAGGAAGGCGCAGTTCCGCGCTCTCGGGACGGCGTTAAGTGACGTTTTTATTAGAATAGTATAGTATTTATTTTATTTTATTATTTTATTATCTGCCAGGACCTTGCAGAGGGTGGTTTACACTTCCGCCACACTCAAGATGGCGGACGCAGTAGGCCCCCTGCGAGAGGTGTCCCTGCCGATGCCTGCCGCCGGTCGCGGAGCCGTCGGCCGCCTCCGGCGCGGCTGACCCCGCCAGCCGTGTCCTCGCACCGGGAAGCACGGCGGAAAATCGCGCGGAAAGCGCGGGGCCGGCGTCGGAGTCCGGGCCGGATTCAGGCAGCCGACTAGACAGAAGCCCTTGTGAGGGGCGGCGGGGGCCCTAAGTGTACCACACTAAAGATGGCGGCTCGACCGGAAGTGGCTTCTGCCAGCACCCAAGATGGCGGCGAAGGGCGGAAGTGTCGTCACTGCCACACTAAAGATGGCGGTCGTGTGCAGTGTTTTCTGACCTTCTCAATATGGCGGCAGGGAAGGCCCCCCCCCCCCCCCCAAGCTGCGTCTATTCGGCTGCCTGAACGCGACGCCGACGCCGACGTCAGCCCAGCGCTTGCGCGCAATTTTCTGAGGCGTTTCCCGCTACGCGGACACCGACTGTGGGGTCAGCGGCGCCTGGGGCAGGCGGGAGCATTCAGGCAGTCGAATAGACGGAGCGGGGGGGGGGGGGGGTCCTTCCGGCCGCCATCTTGAGAAGGTCGAATAGCCACATCGGTGCGGTACCGGTGACTTCCGCCCTTCTTCGCCAGGAGCGCCAATGGCGGGGAGCCCGGGGAGCAGCGCTGCCGGGCCGGGGGCACCGGGGCGGGTGCTCCGGGCTCGGAGGTGAGCGGGGAACGGGGACAGCCCCGAGCGGACGGTGGGGGCCGCGGGGGATCGGTATTCCGGCCCAGGGATGAGTGTTCCGGCACAGGGGTGGCTGTCCCGGCACAGGGATGCGTTCCTGGACTGTCTAATAATATTATTTAACGATCGTGCAAGGAGATCTGTATAAAAAAATCCTCCGTGGTCATCCTTCTCCCACAGCCCCGCTGTGTTTTCAGGATCTTGGGGGAAGAGTTTGGGTCTGAACAAGGCTCTCGGGCACAGGGTGGGATTCTTGGGGTGCAGGGCCAGGATTTGGACTCGATGCTCCCTGTGGGTCCCTTGCAGCCCAGGAAATGCTGCGATCCTGTGCCTCTGAGGGTGAAATAAAGGGGAGCGGTGGGGTTTGTGCCCGCTGTATTCACGGCCCCGCCGGCTCAGGGCGGGTTAAAGGCGCAGCTGCCCCGAGACAGCGGGACCGGCCGGGGCTGCTCGCTCCCGGTGCTGCCGCCTCGTGGGGAGAGCCCGGCACTGCAGCCCGCGCAGGCGCTGGACCACGGGATGGGCGTGGAACAGCAGCGCAGGGGATGCTGAGGCAGCCCAGGGAATGCTGCGGTCCCAGGGAAGGCTGAGGCGTCCCCTGCCCGGGGCACTCGGCAGCAAAGCCCTGATGTTGAGCAGAAAAAGGAAAGTTCTGGGTTAGTGGGAGGAGGTTTCTGGAATGGAGCTGGGACAGGTGCTGATCCACGCATGGAATCACGGGCTGGTTTGGCTTGGAAGGGACCACCAGGATCATTTACACTCTGTTTGTTGTCTGATTGCACAGCGAAGAACATCCAGAACTGCCACCTCACCCTCACGGACAGCAGGAATGTCTTCCATAGCTCTTGTTTTGGAATGGGAATGGCTGTTGGGAGCTCTGGCAGGACCAGGTAAGAAGAGAAATGGGATCATTGTGGCTGCTGCTGGAGGTGGTTTTCTGCTTTCCGGCTGTTCTTCTCATTGATCCTTTCACAGCAGTGTTCTAGGGCACATTTGAGGGTAATTCCAAGAATTTGAAACCAGATAAAAACTGGTGGGGCAAAAATGTGAACACAATCCATTTCTGGTAGTTCCAAGCTTCTCCCACAACACCGTTCCAGGGGAAAGCTGATAAAAGGGTAAAGATGCAGAGGAACAAGTGCTGTAAAGCCCCCTGGCGCTCTGAGAGAGCAAACCTTCCAGTAGTCCCAGCAGATCTCTTGGAGAAAGTGTGGGATCGCAAGGTTTTCCAGGAAAGCAAAACAAGGGTGGAGATGAGGGAATAGGCTTCCAGTTCTTCCTTTAGCTGAAAGCCTGGGGGAATTGAGAGGGGCCACAAGAACTGTTTGTGTAGGCAAATGGGAGTTTGGGGTCTGAATCTGAGTTTCCCTCTGGGGCATTTTTGAGGGAAAAGCTGAGGTGCTGTTTAAGGGAGAGAATGGACATTTTTGGGGTGGAAAAAGTTGAATCAATATTGTAGAGGAAGTAAAACGCTGGGGGTAAAAGTGGATGCAATGTGGAGGGGACAGATTGAATATTTTGGAGGCAAAATGGGGAACTGAGTAGTGGAGAGATGGGGAACATTTTGGAGGCAACACTTGACAAACTCTCTGGGGTGGAGAACGACCACATTGAGGGAAAAATGAGGTGATGAGCAGTGGGCACGTAGGGAAGGTCGTGGGGGTAAATCTTGAGAAAAGCCCCGTGGTATTCAAGAAATCCTTGGTAGCAGGACTGAGGAATTCAGTGGTGGAAAAATAGGGGAATTTTGCGGGGGTAAAACTTTAAAAGATCTAAGAGTTGAGAGTGTGTGTTTTTAGGTAGAAAGGATGTCTTGTTGAAGTTGGGCGTCTGGATTGTGGCATTTATGGATCCAGAAAGTAGAAGATAAAGGAGACTCCCAAAGCCTCGGTAGCTGTGTTAAGAAATCCGTCCCAGGGAAGAAAGGTACCTAAACCTCCTAGAAGTAGGGACTAATTAGCATGGGAAGGGGAAAACCCACCCCCAGTGGGAGAGAGCACGCCGGGTAAGGGAAGAGAAGGATGCCCTTAAGAAGAAGTAGGGAAGGTGAATTTCTCGGCTTGCTGAAATGTATCAAAAAGTTTGGAATCTGGGTCTGTGTGGAGGCCGGGATTTTCTCAGCCATATGCAGAGCCCAGCACTAGGAATAAAGGAATTCCAGGCTTTACAACGCCAAAAATGCAGTACCAGAGAGTTCTGTTATCCCGAGGACTTGGGGGATACTTGGCAAAAATTTCCGGGGGCCCAGGCTGGACCGAGCTTTTAACGCTCCCCGGATTCACGGGATCGGGGATTCCAGCGTGCCCTGCACGGGTTTTTTCAGGGAAGTCCCAAATCCTTCGTGTGAGCACGAAGCAGAATCCCCTGGGAGCTGTGAAGGCAACAGGATATTTCTTGGGAATTTTGAAGGGTTGGGTGAGTCCTCAGTGTTAGGTTGGAATGAACGCAAATTGTCCGGGAGTTGCTGGTTTGGGGATGGCCGGGTCTGGGTTTGGATTTGTGGGCACCGAGTGTTCCTTGTGTCAGCTTTAGGTCTTCTGGATTGGTAGGAATTGTCAGAGAAAAGAGAAGGCAATTGAAATGCGGAGCTCCATTCCCGGAGAAATGGTCAGGATGGGAGCGGGAAGGCTGTGGAGCTGCTGGGAGCTCGTGGAGAACGAAAGGATCTGAGGCCTGGAGGCAAAAGCTGTGGAACAAAGCCTGAAAAGGGTGTGGGGTGGGGCGGGAGGGGGAGGAGGGCACCGTGGTGGGGGGAAAGAGGGAAAGGATCCCTGCTCCGGGAATCCAGCAGGGACCAGGAGAGGATCATTTTCCATCCACTGCTCTCAGTGGAATCCTAATAAGGACGGTGGAAGGGAAGTGATTCGTTTGTTCTTAGGTTTGGAATGAAAGGTGCTCTTGCAGAGGGGACTATTGACCTGTTAAAAATCTGTTGGATACAGGAAAAGAGGGAGGAAGCAAGCAGCTGGGGAATGAAGGGGTGGATTTTTTGGTGGATACAGGGAAAGACACGGGAAGGGGCTCTCAAGTAGAATACACCTCACGGGCAGCACCAGGAGAAGCCTCAAGTGCTCTTTTTTTCCAAGCTCTGACATTCCAGAGGAGTAAGCAGTGGTCAGCCCATCACTTTCTGTATTCCTTGGATGCCCAGTGCTTTGTTGGGAAGAGATAATATTTGGAAATGAACAAATCCGGGGATGTAATTTCCTGATAGTAAAGCCCCAGAGAGCCTGGTTTTGATATCCTTCCAGCACCCAAACGCAGCAGAGGGAATCCTGGCGGAGCTGGAAAACGCTGTCGCTCCGTCGGTGGAATTCCTGGGAACTGGAAAGCAGCAGAAGCAGCAAGAACAGAGTTGGAAGCAGGCTCCAGCCGGGTAAGGCAGACACCAAATCCTTTGGAACTGGGCAGGGGTGGGAAGAATGAATTCTTACATTTGTAGCCCAGGGATTCCTGAGCAGGATCCCGGCAGGGAAGACTGCAGGGATCAGGCTGGGGCCTGATCGCAGCTGGGGGCAGCGAGCCTTGGAATTGGCTGAAGGGAAGAAAGAGGGATCCTTTGAGCACAAGGATCAGGTGTCAAATGCGGAGATGGCATCAGACAATTCCTCGGGAGGGTTTAGTTCCTGGGCCAAATCGATCTGCTGCCTTGTGAAGGAGCTCAGAGACCTGGGAAGAGCCCAAGCAACGCAGGGAATGCACCGGCAGATAAAAGTGCCGGGGAACGGTGGGGAAAAGCATCCGAACAGGGGGCCTCGTTTTGTACAGGGACGGTACAAAAAATTGTCCGAAAGAATAGGAATGGAATGGGATTTTACGTATTCCTCGGAGGCCACAATCCAGTGGGAAGGCTGAGAGAAAGAAACAAGGCCTAAAAAGGCAGATGAGCCAAATCTGCCCAAAGCCTCCAATGGCCACATTCCCTGGCATTGCTGAGGACTTC
>NW_028120717.1:17500-37500 GCF_965178545.1 Coloeus monedula | reverse complement strand
GGGAGAGATGAAGCTGCTCCTTTGCTTTATTATCCTCAGGCCCATCCCAGCTTTGAGGGAAATTCAGTCCCTCTTCAAGCCCCAAAATCATGGAAAAGCTCCTTTGTATCCTCTCCACAGCCCCTACGTGGATTAATCAACTTTTTATTTGATATGGTGTCATTCTCCTTTTTTTTCCATGGATAAAACTCCACGGTGAGCAATCAGAGCAGAAATAGGAAATGCAGGAGTCTTGGATTCCACAGTGGGATTAACTTCCCTTTTCTGCTCTCTTTCAGGACAGGAAAAACCACTGAACTCGCCCCATCTTTGGGACCAAGAGCTTTGGTGCTGGAGTAGGCAAAGCCAGCTAGGGCCCCCCTTGTCCTGCCCATGGTGTGGGTCAGGGACAGGCTCCTCTTCTCCTCTGTGCTGGGATGAACTGCCTAGGGAATGCTATTACTGACAGCCCGGTCCTAGCCCCGGCTAGGGGCGGAAATGGGCGGAGGTGAAGAGGCAAGTGCCAGAGTTGCTTGGGGATGATGGAATTGTGGTGTTTGGCTGTGCCCAGAGGGGCAGGTTGGGCATTTCTGTGTGTCTGAGGACCGGTTTGGGTGCTGGGGAGCCCGGGGAGCCGAGCTCTCAGTGCATTCCCAGCTCACCCGGGGGTGGGAGCTGGTGCAGGGCTGGGTGACAGCCTCTGGTCGGGCTCGGGGCAGGCCCTGGCCCCGGCACAGACACGCTGGGGTGGTTTGGGGCCGCTTGGGGAGCAATGGGAAGAAAATGAGGGATGGTGCTGGGCAGAGCGATCGGCCTGTGCTCGTGTCAGCGCAGCCGTGCAGGGCACTGGGATCTGGGTAAAACACCGGCTCTCCTGGTGTTCAGGGATGCAAGGTCTGAGGGACCGGATTTACTTGGGGTTTTCCAGGACAGCAGGAAGAAGAGGAAATGTGGTGCCAGAGGTGCGTCCCATCAGGTTGCAGTTCCCTCTTTCCCATTTCCATTTCCTCCTCAGTGCGGGTGTCCCCTGCAGCCCATGAGCACGTGGCCGGTGACAACTCCCTGTCTGTGGAGGGATTCCTTATGGAACAAGGGCAGATGACACTTGTGTGAGGCTTACGACTGTTAGAATTAGACCAGGATGGGTTTAAGGAAAACTAGAATCGTGTGTTAATCTTACTGGTCAATGAACAAATGGAATCCACACTTCTGTAAGAAAAAATAGAGTGTATGGAGCATATAGAAGAAGCTGGTTTTGCCTGCTGCTGCTGCTTGGCTGTATCATGTAACCCCATTCGAACTCTGCCTTCAAGACAGCTGTGAGACCGTGAAATAAAGAACTTAGCAGAACAGCAGCCTCCTCTGCTCTTTCACCCTGGTCCGAGAAGGAGGGGTACCCTGTCAAAGGCTCAACACTTGCCTTTCTGACTTTGTTTCTAAATTTCTACCTTTCTAATTTTGTTTGTTTCTAATTTTTTTGTTTGTTTGTTTCTAACTTTGTTTGTTTTCAACTTTCTCCCTTTAGAAATTTGTTTGTTTCTTGTATTTTACCTCTTTGTTTGTTTCTAAATTTCTGCCGTTGTAACTTTGTTTCTAACTTTCTACTTTTAAAATTTCATTTGTTTTTAACTTTTTATCATTCCTCCCAGCGAGGGCTGTGTGCAGAATACTAAAACCTGTTAAGTTCTTCACTTTTACGTCTATAGGCAAATGCTACTGATTTAGATGTAAATTCATTTTGAAATAAGCCAGCCCTCTCTGTCTACTCTGTCGCATACAGCAATATAAGAAGCTGGGAATAGAGATCCGCAGGTGTTGAGAATAAGGAGCCGGCGTTTTTCTGTAGGAAGGAAAGCAGCAAGCGCCTGGCCCCAGGAGCCGAGACGCTCGGGCTGCAGGAGCTGCAGAGCGCCCGGAGCCGGCTTTTCCCTGTGCTCTGTGCCTGCCCCCGGGCTGAGCTGGGCGGCGCTGCTGCCGCCTGGTGGCGAGAGCGCGGCACTGCCGCCCCCGACACGGCGCCCCGGCGCTGCTGCCGCCCGGTGCCGGCTGAGCCGAGAGGGCGGCGGCCTCGGTGGCTGCCGAGCGTGGCAAGGAGCGGGAGCGAGCGGGGCCGGGTCTGTCAGCGGAGGGGAGGGGCGAAGGGCGGTTCGGAGCGCCAAGGGACACGGCCGTGCACGAGTGGGGCCACAGCTATGGAAAGGGCCGGGCGCCGTGCGGGGCGGTGACCGCGGGGAATGACAGCGCGGGGGGCGGCCCGGCGGGGCCGGTTTTGCCGGGCAGCAGAGGCGCGGTCGCAGCGCGACCCGGGCGGGAGGCACCGGGCGGGCACGGTCGGAATAGAGCCGCCCGCGTGTCGCTCTCAAGGAGGCGGCTCGGAAAGGAAGGCGCAGTTCCGCGCTCTCGGGACGGCGTTAAGTGACGTTTTTATTAGAATAGTATAGTTTTTATTTTATTTTATTATTTTATTATCTGCCAGGACCTTGCAGAGGGTGGTTTACACTTCCGCCACACTCAAGATGGCGGACGCAGTAGGCCCCCTGCGAGAGGTGTCCCTGCCGATGCCTGCCGCCGGTCGCGGAGCCGTCGGCCGCCTCCGGCGCGGCTGACCCCGCCAGCCGTGTCCTCGCACCGGGAAGCACGGCGGAAAATCGCGCGGAAAGCGCGGGGCCGGCGTCGGAGTCCGGGCCGGATTCAGGCAGCCGACTAGACAGAAGCCCTTGTGAGGGGCGGCGGGGGCCCTAAGTGTACCACACTAAAGATGGCGGCTCGACCGGAAGTGGCTTCTGCCAGCACCCAAGATGGCGGCGAAGGGCGGAAGTGTCGTCACTGCCACACTAAAGATGGCGGTCGTGTGCACTGTTTTCTGACCTTCTCAATATGGCGGAAGGGAAGGCCCCCCCCAAGCTGCGTCTATTCGGCTGCCTGAACGCGACGCCGACGCCGACGCCGACGCCAGCCCAGCGCTTGCGCGCAATTTTCTGAGGCGTTTCCCGCTACGCGGACACCGACTGTGGGGTCAGCGGCGCCTGGGGCAGGCGGGAGCATTCAGGCAGTCGAATAGACGGACCGGGGGGGGGGGGGGGGTCCTTCCGGCCGCCATCTTGAGAAGGTCGAATAGCCACATCGGTGCGGTACCGGTGACTTCCGCCCTTCTTCGCCAGGAGCGCCAATGGCGGGGAGCCCGGGGAGCAGCGCTGCCGGGCCGGGGGCACCGGGGCGGGTGCTCCGGGCTCGGAGGTGAGCGGGGAACGGGGACAGCCCCGAGCGGACGGTGGGGGCCGCGGGGGATCGGTATTCCGGCCCAGGGATGAGTGTTCCGGCACAGGGGTGGCTGTCCCGGCACAGGGATGCGTTCCTGGACTGTCTAATAATATTATTTAACGATCGTGCAAGGAGATCTGTATAAAAAAATCCTCCGTGGTCATCCTTCTCCCACAGCCCCGCTGTGTTTTCAGGATCTTGGGGGAAGAGTTTGGGTCTGAACAAGGCTCTCGGGCACAGGGTGGGACTCTTGGGGTGCAGGGCCAGGATTTGGACTCGATGCTCCCTGTGGGTCCCTTGCAGCCCAGGAAATGCTGCGATCCTGTGCCTCTGAGGGTGAAATAAAGGGCAGCGGTGGGGTTTGTGCCCGCTGTATTCACGGCCCCGCCGGCTCAGGGCGGGTTAAAGGCGCAGCTGCCCCGAGACAGCGGGACCGGCCGGGGCTGCTCGCTCCCGGTGCTGCCGCCTCGTGGGGAGAGCCCGGCACTGCAGCCCGCGCAGGCGCTGGACCACGGGATGGGCGTGGAACAGCAGCGCAGGGGATGCTGAGGCAGCCCAGGGAATGCTGCGGTCCCAGGGAAGGCTGAGGCGTCCCCTGCCCGGGGCACTCGGCAGCAAACCCCTGATGTTGAGCAGAAAAAGGAAAGTTCTGGGTTAGTGGGAGGAGGTTTCTGGAATGGAGCTGGGACAGGTGCTGATCCACGCATGGAATCACGGGCTGGTTTGGCTTGGAAGGGACCACCAGGATCATTTACACTCTGTTTGTTGTCTGATTGCACAGCGAAGAACATCCAGAACTGCCACCTCACCCTCACGGACAGCAGGAATGTCTTCCATAGCTCTTGTTTTGGAATGGGAATGGCTGTTGGGAGCTCTGGCAGGACCAGGTAAGAAGAGAAATGGGATCATTGTGGCTGCTGCTGGAGGTGGTTTTCTGCTTTCCGGCTGTTCTTCTCATTGATCCTTTCACAGCAGTGTTCTAGGGCACATTTGAGGGTAATTCCAGGAATTTGAAACCAGATGAAAACTGGTGGGGCAAAAATGTGAACACAATCCATTTCTGGTAGTTCCAAGCTTCTCCCACAACACCGTTCCAGGGGAAAGCTGATAAAAGGGTAAAGATGCAGAGGAACAAGTGCTGTAAAGCCCCCTGGCGCTCTGAGAGAGCAAACCTTCCAGTAGTCCCAGCAGATCTCTTGGAGAAAGTGTGGGATCGCAAGGTTTTCCAGGAAAGCAAAACAAGGGTGGAGATGAGGGAATAGGCTTCCAGTTCTTCCTTTAGCTGAAAGCCTGGGGGAATTGAGAGGGGCCACAAGAACTGTTTGTGTAGGCAAATGGGAGTTTGGGGTCTGAATCTGAGTTTCCCTCTGGGGCATTTTTGAGGGAAAAGCTGAGGTGCTGTTTAAGGGAGAGAATGGACATTTTTGGGGTGGAAAAAGTTGAATCAATATTGTAGAGGAAGTAAAACGCTGGGGGTAAAAGTGGATGCAATGTGGAGGGGACAGATTGAATATTTTGGAGGCAAAATGGGGAACTGAGTAGTGGAGAGATGGGGAACATTTTGGAGGCAACACTTGACAAACTCTCTGGGGTGGAGAACGACCACATTGAGGGAAAAATGAGGTGATGAGCAGTGGGCACGTAGGGAAGGTCGTGGGGGTAAATCTTGAGAAAAGCCCCGTGGTATTCAAGAAATCCTTGGTAGCAGGACTGAGGAATTCAGTGGTGGAAAAATAGGGGAATTTTGCGGGGGTAAAACTTTAAAAGATCTAAGAGTTGAGAGTGTGTGTTTTTAGGTAGAAAGGATGTCTTGTTGAAGTTGGGCGTCTGGATTGTGGCATTTATGGATCCAGAAAGTAGAAGATAAAGGAGACTCCCAAAGCCTCGGTAGCTGTGTTAAGAAATCCGTCCCAGGGAAGAAAGGTACCTAAACCTCCTAGAAGTAGGGACTAATTAGCATGGGAAGGGGAAAACCCACCCCCAGTGGGAGAGAGCACGCCGGGTAAGGGAAGAGAAGGATGCCCTTAAGAAGAAGTAGGGAAGGTGAATTTCTCGGCTTGCTGAAATGTATCAAAAAGTTTGGAATCTGGGTCTGTGTGGAGGCCGGGATTTTCTCAGCCATATGCAGAGCCCAGCACTAGGAATAAAGGAATTCCAGGCTTTACAACGCCAAAAATGCAGTACCAGAGAGTTCTGTTATCCCGAGGACTTGGGGGATACTTGGCAAAAATTTCCGGGGGCCCAGGCTGGACCGAGCTTTTAACGCTCCCCGGATTCACGGGATCGGGGATTCCAGCGTGCCCTGCACGGGTTTTTTCAGGGAAGTCCCAAATCCTTCGTGTGAGCACGAAGCAGAATCCCCTGGGAGCTGTGAAGGCAACAGGATATTTCTTGGGAATTTTGAAGGGTTGGGTGAGTCCTCAGTGTTAGGTTGGAATGAACGCAAATTGTCCGGGAGTTGCTGGTTTGGGGATGGCCGGGTCTGGGTTTGGATTTGTGGGCACCGAGTGTTCCTTGTGTCAGCTTTAGGTCTTCTGGATTGGTAGGAATTGTCAGAGAAAAGAGAAGGCAATTGAAATGCGGAGCTCCATTCCCGGAGAAATGGTCAGGATGGGAGCGGGAAGGCTGTGGAGCTGCTGGGAGCTCGTGGAGAACGAAAGGATCTGAGGCCTGGAGGCAAAAGCTGTGGAACAAAGCCTGAAAAGGGTGTGGGGTGGGGCGGGAGGGGGAGGAGGGCACCGTGGTGGGGGGAAAGAGGGAAAGGATCCCTGCTCCGGGAATCCAGCAGGGACCAGGAGAGGATCATTTTCCATCCACTGCTCTCAGTGGAATCCTAATAAGGACGGTGGAAGGGAAGTGATTCGTTTGTTCTTAGGTTTGGAATGAAAGGTGCTCTTGCAGAGGGGACTATTGACCTGTTAAAAATCTGTTGGATACAGGAAAAGAGGGAGGAAGCAAGCAGCTGGGGAATGAAGGGGTGGATTTTTTGGTGGATACAGGGAAAGACACGGGAAGGGGCTCTCAAGTAGAATACACCTCACGGGCAGCACCAGGAGAAGCCTCAAGTGCTCTTTTTTTCCAAGCTCTGACATTCCAGAGGAGTAAGCAGTGGTCAGCCCATCACTTTCTGTATTCCTTGGATGCCCAGTGCTTTGTTGGGAAGAGATAATATTTGGAAATGAACAAATCCGGGGATGTAATTTCCTGATAGTAAAGCCCCAGAGAGCCTGGTTTTGATATCCTTCCAGCACCCAAACGCAGCAGAGGGAATCCTGGCGGAGCTGGAAAACGCTGTCGCTCCGTCGGTGGAATTCCTGGGAACTGGAAAGCAGCAGAAGCAGCAAGAACAGAGTTGGAAGCAGGCTCCAGCCGGGTAAGGCAGACACCAAATCCTTTGGAACTGGGCAGGGGTGGGAAGAATGAATTCTTACATTTGTAGCCCAGGGATTCCTGAGCAGGATCCCGGCAGGGAAGACTGCAGGGATCAGGCTGGGGCCTGATCGCAGCTGGGGGCAGCGAGCCTTGGAATTGGCTGAAGGGAAGAAAGAGGGATCCTTTGAGCACAAGGATCAGGTGTCAAATGCGGAGATGGCATCAGACAATTCCTCGGGAGGGTTTAGTTCCTGGGCCAAATCGATCTGCTGCCTTGTGAAGGAGCTCAGAGACCTGGGAAGAGCCCAAGCAACGCAGGGAATGCACCGGCAGATAAAAGTGCCGGGGAACGGTGGGGAAAAGCATCCGAACAGGGGGCCTCGTTTTGTACAGGGACGGTACAAAAAATTGTCCGAAAGAATAGGAATGGAATGGGATTTTACGTATTCCTCGGAGGCCACAATCCAGTGGGAAGGCTGAGAGAAAGAAACAAGGCCTAAAAAGGCAGATGAGCCAAATCTGCCCAAAGCCTCCAATGGCCACATTCCCTGGCATTGCTGAGGACTTCAGCCAAGCTCCAAGCAAAAGGTGAGCCCCTGATTTTGGTGCCAAGGGAAACTCCAAGTTAAGAATGATCCAAATATGAAGCGCTTCTCACAAAACTCAGCTTTGCAAACCTTTCTTTGGGCTAAAAAAGAAAAGATGGGAATGCCCTTGGCAGAAAAGCAGCTGTGAGGCACAGCAGGCTTCAAATGCCTGTCAGCAGGAGCTCCAGGAGAAACGGCTGCTGGCTCCGGGCATCCTGGGCTTTCCAGGCAGGTTTTGTAGCGGATTGCAAGGCAGTTTTCCTGCCTCTGGGGGGTGGCACCTGCATCCCGCTGGAAAGGGAAAATGTGGAGAGAGGGGCAAGCGGGAAGACGGTTGCTGATGTGTGTCCTTGGATCGCAGTTCCTCCCGGTGAGTCTGTGCTGCTGGAAGTTTGAAGGAGATCAGTCCTGGAGTACGTGTGGGTTCACCTGTGGGGTTTGGGAGCGACGCTGGCCATGAAATTCCAGGGATGTTCCCTTTGCTGGAGTGAGAAGCAGTGGAAGCACTTTGCTGTCTGCTTCTTCATCGCCTGCGCCTCGGTCCCCTGGGGCTCCAGGTAATCCCCTCTCACCTTTGCTTTTCCAAGGGTCTCTAAATGAGGGCTTGAGCTTTGGTGTAGCTCCCTTTACAGGGAAGATCTGTTCCAGGAAAGGTCTCCTGGTCTGGACCGATGGCGTTGCAGGAAGAGCAGGAAACCCCGCAGCTCCTGTGGCTCCCTCATCCGATTTGCCTGCAGGCAGCAGCAAGGATCATTCCCAAGTGTCATGCCCTGGCTCCGTGACTCGGTGAGGTTGTGTTCCCCCAAAGGCCAGGGGCCGCTTTGTTTTGCGGCTCACGAAAGTCCAGCTCGGTGGTGCTGGGTTTGGTTTTTGTGTGTAATGAAGGCACTAAAAAATTCCCCTCCTTCACTGGCACAGCCCTGGAGTGGGAGCAGATTCCCCTTATCCCGCAGTTATCCCGCTCCTGCCCTGGATCCCTGCGGTGCCGTGTGTTCTCCAAGCTCACAGCACTGCTGGCTCGAGACAAGAAAAACAATCCCTGTTCCTTCTCTTCTCCGTCCTTGATGTTCCCAGGCCCTGCATCTCCCTGGCTATTCCCTGTGGGAGTCTTCATCTCCATCCCACCTTATCCCGATCAGGTAAGGGTCTGAGATGTGTTTAGCAGCAAATGCATTCCTGTGAAGAAAGCCAAGAGCAAAGAGCATCCAGATGCAGAGAAGTCTTTAGAAAAGCGTTCCAGACGTGCAAATGAGGGATGTGTCTTCCTGCATCTCCTGTTGTTTTTCTCTGTCACGTTTTGGAAGGGTTTCTCTCAGTGATTTCCTGCAGTCCAGGTGCGTCCCTTCTTTTGTCCAAATCCAGTGCCAGAGGATCGAACAACTGACGAGTGGGGCCTGGGATGAAAACGGTTCTCCTAAAATGAGGGAAACAATGCTAGAAGAGAAATGAGCATCCTTTTAATGCCTGGAATAAAAATGCTGGAAAAGGGCACTTTTTATTTGCTATGGTGTCATTCTCCTTTTTTTTTCCATAGCTAAAACTCCACGGTGAGCAATCAGAGCAGAAATAGGAAATGCAGGAGTCTTGGATTCCACAGTGGGATTAACTTCCCTTTTCTGCTCTCTTTCAGGACAGGAAAAACCACTGAACTCGCCCCATCTTTGGGACCAAGAGCTTTGGTGCTGGAGTAGGCAAAGCCAGCTAGGGCCCCCCTTGTCCTGCCCATGGTGTGGGTCAGGGACAGGCTCCTCTTCTCCTCTGTGCTGGGATGAACTGCCTAGGGAATGCTATTACTGACAGCCCGGTCCTAGCCCCGGCTACTGGAAATGGGCGGAGGTGAAGAGGCAAGTGCCAGAGTTGCTTGGGGATGATGGAATTGTGGTGTTTGGCTGTGCCCAGAGGGGCAGGTTGGGCATTTCTGTGTGTCTGAGGACCGGTTTGGGTGCTGGGGAGCCCGGGGAGCCGAGCTCTCAGTGCATTCCCAGCTCACCCGGGGGTGGGAGCTGGTGCAGGGCTCTGGTCGGGCTCGGGGCAGGCCCTGGCCCCGGCACAGACACGCTGGGGTGCTTTGGGGCCGCTTGGGGAGCCGTGGGAGGAGAATGAGGGATGGTGCTGGGCAGAGCGATCGGCCTGTGCTCGTGTCAGCGCAGCCGTGCAGGGCACTGGGATCTGGGTAAAACACCGGCTCTCCTGGTGTTCAGGGAAGCAAGGTCTGTATTTATCCATACATATTTATCCCTACATATTTATCCCTATATTTATCCATGGATTATCCATATATGTTTATCCATATACATTTATCCATATTTTTATCCACGTATTTACCCATGAATTTATCCCTATATTTACCCATGTATTTACCCAGGTATTTTATGAACACTCAAGTGCCATATCCATGTATTTTATGAGCACTTCCAGGGTTGGTGACTCCACCACTGCCCTGGGCAGCTGTTCCAGCGCTGGACAACCCTCCCCATGCTGGGCCAGGAGATGGATTCTGGAAATGCAGACTCTGAGGAGCAGGGGATTAAGGCAGCATTGGATTCCTTTATTCTCCCAGAAGGATAAAGGAGATTTATCCCCAGACGAACCAGAGGTGATCACACTGAGGTCATTAGTGGGATTTCTTCCTTACTCCCACAAATACCCACTGGGGTGACAGACTTCCCTACAAGGGCGGTGTTGGAAGGAGCTGCTGGAATGTTTTGCTGTTTATTGGGATCCACAGGATGTTTGGTGTCTCTCAGAGCTGTTCCAGGCTTTCCACAGACCCAAACGCTCCTCACACTTCTCCTCAGAGTAGAGAGGTTTCCCAGAGTGCTGGTTTTTAATTTCAGATGCTGGGATAACGACACGGCTTCAGGAGGCAGGAGACTCATTGTGCTGTGCCTCAGTCCAGGCAGGGACAACCCCCAGCTAATAAAAACCTCTTTAAAGCACAAAAAGTCCCATTAAACTGATATTATAAAGGCTGCAAATTGAAGCAGGCCTCAATCAGAAAGCAGCAGAATTTAATTCCCCCCCCTTGCCCATTTGCATGATGATCTCCTTCCTAATTGCCCATCTACGCTTTTCCCACAGAAGTGCTGTCCCGAGGTTGGAGATGGTTCCAGCTTTATGGAGCTTTGATCTTTATCTGGTTTTACTTTTTACAGGGCACAGAACCCGAGAGTGGCAGCTGCTTTCCTCTTGTTCCTCCTGTGGCAGTGAACTGCTCTTCCCGAGGACGGCTGCAGGAATTCTCAGGCAGCATAACGTATGGAATGCCAGGCACGCTACAGAATTCCAGTGGGAGCAGCAGGAACTTCTGTTCTTTACTGGCAGGGCTGTGCCATGAAGGGGAGCTCGGAGATATTGGTCAGCTCAGGGAATGAGCCTGGCTCATGGTAAGGAAATTCACTGTGCAGTTACTTCGGGCCCTTCTCCTCCTTCTCCTCCTTCTCCTCCTTCTCCTCCTTCTCCTCCTCCTTCTCCTTCTCCTTCTCCTTCTCCTTCTCCTTCTCCTTCTCCTTCTCCTTCTCCTTCTCCTTCTCCTTCTCCTTCTCCTTCTCCTTCTCCTTCTCCTTCTCCTTCTCCCTCTCTTCCCAACACCAGTTCCAGACCTCAGTATAATCCATGTTCCCACAGCCTGACCTTGCAGTTTTCCCAGTTTAGCAGCCCCAGCCACACTTGCAGCCTCTCTGTCTGGACTTTGTCTTGCTGAAATCTCTTTTTGTTGATCCTTTGCTGCCTCACCTTTTATCCAGCAATAACGTGCAGTGGGTGGAAGCTTCTCAGAATTCCCTCCCTGTTCCACTGGAAACATTCCCAAGTGGAAGCAGCTGCACTGCCCATCAGCACTTGCCTGCTTTTAGGGGTGGTTGAGGCATGAAGGATGCAACAAATGGAGTTGGCTCCAAGGGGATGAAATGCTCCCCCTGAGGCTGCTCAGAGAGCTGGAGCTGAGGAATCCGGGTGGGAATCACTCCAAGAAAAAGGAAGGAAAAGAGAGCAGAGGAACAGGGATGCAATTCCAACCTCTCCAAGGACTGGGATGGGCACATTCACCAACACCATTTAATCTAGACACGATTTCTTCTTTGCCTCTGGCTGCCAGGAGCAGGATGAGCAGTTTAATGAGTTTAAATAGTGAATAGTTTAATTAGCTGGAAGAGACTGGATCAATAGCTGCTTAAACAAACAACTGGATCCCTGTTTCCAAGCTTGGATGTAGTTTTGGAAGGTTCCTGGCAGTTTGGCAGGGATTAGTGATGCTGAGAATGTGCTTTTTTGTGGGTTTGGGGCTTTTACTCCTGTTCACGTGGCTGCTCTTTTTCTTGTTGAGTGGAAAACAGGAGGGAAAGAGCAACGACGGAAGGAATTCCACTCTTGCTGCTTCAAGGGATGGATCAGGAAGGGAACAGGCTGCAGGGAATTTGGAGTGCAAACTGAGATCTCTCCGATATTTTCGGCTCAGTCAGTCCATCAGTGCTTGGTAGCTGTTTAGGCCACGTGCAAGGTGAATGATGGTGCACATGGCAGAGCTGCTGGTGGCTCCTTCCCCTGCCCGGCTGTCAGTCACCCTGCAGGGTGCTGGAGCAGCGTGCCAGAGGCCGTGGATCCTATGGATCCCATGGATCCCAGGGGCGTGATCAGGAGCCTGGGCCTGCTGGCCACTCCTTGCTCTCTCTTACCCTGATTTTTCAGCTCTGCAGCGAATCCAGCTTGAGTTTTTCAACCCCCTAGAAACCCAGGGACCTTTCATGTCTGTTCTCAGATCTGGGATTTAAATCCAGCCCTTATCAAAGCACCCCGTGACCAGGCAGGCCCTGAATCCCAGCAGGGATCTGATAAAGAGGGACCTGACATCCTAAAGAAACCCTTTGAAATCCTGCTGGGATTGATTTGTATCCATAATGGAGCCCCGAGCTCTCTGCCAGGGAGAGATGAAGCTGCTCCTTTGCTTTATTATCCTCAGGCCCATCCCAGCTTTGAGGGAAATTCAGTCCCTCTTCAAGCCCCAAAATCATGGAAAAGCTCCTTTGTATCCTCTCCACAGCCCCTACGTGGATTAATCAACTTTTTATTTGATATGGTGTCATTCTCCTTTTTTTTCCATGGCTAAAACTCCACGGTGAGCAATCAGAGCAGAAATAGGAAATGCAGGAGTCTTGGATTCCACAGTGGGATTAACTTCCCTTTTCTGCTCTCTTTCAGGACAGGAAAAACCACTGAACTCGCCCCATCTTTGGGACCAAGAGCTTTGGTGCTGGAGTAGGCAAAGCCAGCTAGGGCCCCCCTTGTCCTGCCCATGGTGTGGGTCAGGGACAGGCTCCTCTTCTCCTCTGTGCTGGGATGAACTGCCTAGGGAATGCTATTACTGACAGCCCGGTCCTAGCCCCGGCTAGGGGCGGAAATGGGCGGAGGTGAAGAGGCAAGTGCCAGAGTTGCTTGGGGATGATGGAATTGTGGTGTTTGGCTGTGCCCAGAGGGGCAGGTTGGGCATTTCTGTGTGTCTGAGGACCGGTTTGGGTGCTGGGGAGCCCGGGGAGCCGAGCTCTCAGTGCATTCCCAGCTCACCCGGGGGTGGGAGCTGGTGCAGGGCTGGGTGACAGCCTCTGGTCGGGCTCGGGGCAGGCCCTGGCCCCGGCACAGACACGCTGGGGTGGTTTGGGGCCGCTTGGGGAGCAATGGGAAGAAAATGAGGGATGGTGCTGGGCAGAGCGATCGGCCTGTGCTCGTGTCAGCGCAGCCGTGCAGGGCACTGGGATCTGGGTAAAACACCGGCTCTCCTGGTGTTCAGGGATGCAAGGTCTGAGGGACCGGATTTACTTGGGGTTTTCCAGGACAGCAGGAAGAAGAGGAAATGTGGTGCCAGAGGTGCGTCCCATCAGGTTGCAGTTCCCTCTTTCCCATTTCCATTTCCTCCTCAGTGCGGGTGTCCCCTGCAGCCCATGAGCACGTGGCCGGTGACAACTCCCTGTCTGTGGAGGGATTCCTTATGGAACAAGGGCAGATGACACTTGTGTGAGGCTTACGACTGTTAGAATTAGACCAGGATGGGTTTAAGGAAAACTAGAATCGTGTGTTAATCTTACTGGTCAATGAACAAATGGAATCCACACTTCTGTAAGAAAAAATAGAGTGTATGGAGCATATAGAAGAAGCTGGTTTTGCCTGCTGCTGCTGCTTGGCTGTATCATGTAACCCCATTCGAACTCTGCCTTCAAGACAGCTGTGAGACCGTGAAATAAAGAACTTAGCAGAACAGCAGCCTCCTCTGCTCTTTCACCCTGGTCCGAGAAGGAGGGGTACCCTGTCAAAGGCTCAACACTTGCCTTTCTGACTTTGTTTCTAAATTTCTACCTTTCTAATTTTGTTTGTTTCTAATTTTTTTGTTTGTTTGTTTCTAACTTTGTTTGTTTTCAACTTTCTCCCTTTAGAAATTTGTTTGTTTCTTGTATTTTACCTCTTTGTTTGTTTCTAAATTTCTGCCGTTGTAACTTTGTTTCTAACTTTCTACTTTTAAAATTTCATTTGTTTTTAACTTTTTATCATTCCTCCCAGCGAGGGCTGTGTGCAGAATACTAAAACCTGTTAAGTTCTTCACTTTTACGTCTATAGGCAAATGCTACTGATTTAGATGTAAATTCATTTTGAAATAAGCCAGCCCTCTCTGTCTACTCTGTCGCATACAGCAATATAAGAAGCTGGGAATAGAGATCCGCAGGTGTTGAGAATAAGGAGCCGGCGTTTTTCTGTAGGAAGGAAAGCAGCAAGCGCCTGGCCGCAGGAGCCGAGACGCTCGGGCTGCAGGAGCTGCAGAGCGCCCGGAGCCGGCTTTTCCCTGTGCTCTGTGCCTGCCCCCGGGCTGAGCTGGGCGGCGCTGCTGCCGCCTGGTGGCGAGAGCGCGGCACTGCCGCCCCCGACACGGCGCCCCGGCGCTGCTGCCGCCCGGTGCCGGCTGAGCCGAGAGGGCGGCGGCCTCGGTGGCTGCCGAGCGTGGCAAGGAGCGGGAGCGAGCGGGGCCGGGTCTGTCAGCGGAGGGGAGGGGCGAAGGGCGGTTCGGAGCGCCAAGGGACACGGCCGTGCACGAGTGGGGCCACAGCTATGGAAAGGGCCGGGCGCCGTGCGGGGCGGTGACCGCGGGGAATGACAGCGCGGGGGGCGGCCCGGCGGGGCCGGTTTTGCCGGGCAGCAGAGGCGCGGTCGCAGCGCGACCCGGGCGGGAGGCACCGGGCGGGCACGGTCGGAATAGAGCCGCCCGCGTGTCGCTCTCAAGGAGGCGGCTCGGAAAGGAAGGCGCAGTTCCGCGCTCTCGGGACGGCGTTAAGTGACGTTTTTATTAGAATAGTATAGTTTTTATTTTATTTTATTATTTTATTATCTGCCAGGACCTTGCAGAGGGTGGTTTACACTTCCGCCACACTCAAGATGGCGGACGCAGTAGGCCCCCTGCGAGAGGTGTCCCTGCCGATGCCTGCCGCCGGTCGCGGAGCCGTCGGCCGCCTCCGGCGCGGCTGACCCCGCCAGCCGTGTCCTCGCACCGGGAAGCACGGCGGAAAATCGCGCGGAAAGCGCGGGGCCGGCGTCGGAGTCCGGGCCGGATTCAGGCAGCCGACTAGACAGAAGCCCTTGTGAGGGGCGGCGGGGGCCCTAAGTGTACCACACTAAAGATGGCGGCTCGACCGGAAGTGGCTTCTGCCAGCACCCAAGATGGCGGCGAAGGGCGGAAGTGTCGTCACTGCCACACTAAAGATGGCGGTCGTGTGCACTGTTTTCTGACCTTCTCAATATGGCGGAAGGGAAGGCCCCCCCCAAGCTGCGTCTATTCGGCTGCCTGAACGCGACGCCGACGCCGACGCCGACGCCAGCCCAGCGCTTGCGCGCAATTTTCTGAGGCGTTTCCCGCTACGCGGACACCGACTGTGGGGTCAGCGGCGCCTGGGGCAGGCGGGAGCATTCAGGCAGTCGAATAGACGGACCGGGGGGGGGGGGGGGTCCTTCCGGCCGCCATCTTGAGAAGGTCGAATAGCCACATCGGTGCGGTACCGGTGACTTCCGCCCTTCTTCGCCAGGAGCGCCAATGGCGGGGAGCCCGGGGAGCAGCGCTGCCGGGCCGGGGGCACCGGGGCGGGTGCTCCGGGCTCGGAGGTGAGCGGGGAACGGGGACAGCCCCGAGCGGACGGTGGGGGCCGCGGGGGATCGGTATTCCGGCCCAGGGATGAGTGTTCCGGCACAGGGGTGGCTGTCCCGGCACAGGGATGCGTTCCTGGACTGTCTAATAATATTATTTAACGATCGTGCAAGGAGATCTGTATAAAAAAATCCTCCGTGGTCATCCTTCTCCCACAGCCCCGCTGTGTTTTCAGGATCTTGGGGGAAGAGTTTGGGTCTGAACAAGGCTCTCGGGCACAGGGTGGGATTCTTGGGGTGCAGGGCCAGGATTTGGACTCGATGCTCCCTGTGGGTCCCTTGCAGCCCAGGAAATGCTGCGATCCTGTGCCTCTGAGGGTGAAATAAAGGGGAGCGGTGGGGTTTGTGCCCGCTGTATTCACGGCCCCGCCGGCTCAGGGCGGGTTAAAGGCGCAGCTGCCCCGAGACAGCGGGACCGGCCGGGGCTGCTCGCTCCCGGTGCTGCCGCCTCGTGGGGAGAGCCCGGCACTGCAGCCCGCGCAGGCGCTGGACCACGGGATGGGCGTGGAACAGCAGCGCAGGGGATGCTGAGGCAGCCCAGGGAATGCTGCGGTCCCAGGGAAGGCTGAGGCGTCCCCTGCCCGGGGCACTCGGCAGCAAACCCCTGATGTTGAGCAGAAAAAGGAAAGTTCTGGGTTAGTGGGAGGAGGTTTCTGGAATGGAGCTGGGACAGGTGCTGATCCACGCATGGAATCACGGGCTGGTTTGGCTTGGAAGGGACCACCAGGATCATTTACACTCTGTTTGTTGTCTGATTGCACAGCGAAGAACATCCAGAACTGCCACCTCACCCTCACGGACAGCAGGAATGTCTTCCATAGCTCTTGTTTTGGAATGGGAATGGCTGTTGGGAGCTCTGGCAGGACCAGGTAAGAAGAGAAATGGGATCATTGTGGCTGCTGCTGGAGGTGGTTTTCTGCTTTCCGGCTGTTCTTCTCATTGATCCTTTCACAGCAGTGTTCTAGGGCACATTTGAGGGTAATTCCAGGAATTTGAAACCAGATAAAAACTGGTGGGGCAAAAATGTGAACACAATCCATTTCTGGTAGTTCCAAGCTTCTCCCACAACACCGTTCCAGGGGAAAGCTGATAAAAGGGTAAAGATGCAGAGGAACAAGTGCTGTAAAGCCCCCTGGCGCTCTGAGAGAGCAAACCTTCCAGTAGTCCCAGCAGATCTCTTGGAGAAAGTGTGGGATCGCAAGGTTTTCCAGGAAAGCAAAACAAGGGTGGAGATGAGGGAATAGGCTTCCAGTTCTTCCTTTAGCTGAAAGCCTGGGGGAATTGAGAGGGGCCACAAGAACTGTTTGTGTAGGCAAATGGGAGTTTGGGGTCTGAATCTGAGTTTCCCTCTGGGGCATTTTTGAGGGAAAAGCTGAGGTGCTGTTTAAGGGAGAGAATGGACATTTTTGGGGTGGAAAAAGTTGAATCAATATTGTAGAGGAAGTAAAACGCTGGGGGTAAAAGTGGATGCAATGTGGAGGGGACAGATTGAATATTTTGGAGGCAAAATGGGGAACTGAGTAGTGGAGAGATGGGGAACATTTTGGAGGCAACACTTGACAAACTCTCTGGGGTGGAGAACGACCACATTGAGGGAAAAATGAGGTGATGAGCAGTGGGCACGTAGGGAAGGTCGTGGGGGTAAATCTTGAGAAAAGCCCCGTGGTATTCAAGAAATCCTTGGTAGCAGGACTGAGGAATTCAGTGGTGGAAAAATAGGGGAATTTTGCGGGGGTAAAACTTTAAAAGATCTAAGAGTTGAGAGTGTGTGTTTTTAGGTAGAAAGGATGTCTTGTTGAAGTTGGGCGTCTGGATTGTGGCATTTATGGATCCAGAAAGTAGAAGATAAAGGAGACTCCCAAAGCCTCGGTAGCTGTGTTAAGAAATCCGTCCCAGGGAAGAAAGGTACCTAAACCTCCTAGAAGTAGGGACTAATTAGCATGGGAAGGGGAAAACCCACCCCCAGTGGGAGAGAGCACGCCGGGTAAGGGAAGAGAAGGATGCCCTTAAGAAGAAGTAGGGAAGGTGAATTTCTCGGCTTGCTGAAATGTATCAAAAAGTTTGGAATCTGGGTCTGTGTGGAGGCCGGGATTTTCTCAGCCATATGCAGAGCCCAGCACTAGGAATAAAGGAATTCCAGGCTTTACAACGCCAAAAATGCAGTACCAGAGAGTTCTGTTATCCCGAGGACTTGGGGGATACTTGGCAAAAATTTCCGGGGGCCCAGGCTGGACCGAGCTTTTAACGCTCCCCGGATTCACGGGATCGGGGATTCCAGCGTGCCCTGCACGGGTTTTTTCAGGGAAGTCCCAAATCCTTCGTGTGAGCACGAAGCAGAATCCCCTGGGAGCTGTGAAGGCAACAGGATATTTCTTGGGAATTTTGAAGGGTTGGGTGAGTCCTCAGTGTTAGGTTGGAATGAACGCAAATTGTCCGGGAGTTGCTGGTTTGGGGATGGCCGGGTCTGGGTTTGGATTTGTGGGCACCGAGTGTTCCTTGTGTCAGCTTTAGGTCTTCTGGATTGGTAGGAATTGTCAGAGAAAAGAGAAGGCAATTGAAATGCGGAGCTCCATTCCCGGAGAAATGGTCAGGATGGGAGCGGGAAGGCTGTGGAGCTGCTGGGAGCTCGTGGAGAACGAAAGGATCTGAGGCCTGGAGGCAAAAGCTGTGGAACAAAGCCTGAAAAGGGTGTGGGGTGGGGCGGGAGGGGGAGGAGGGCACCGTGGTGGGGGGAAAGAGGGAAAGGATCCCTGCTCCGGGAATCCAGCAGGGACCAGGAGAGGATCATTTTCCATCCACTGCTCTCAGTGGAATCCTAATAAGGACGGTGGAAGGGAAGTGATTCGTTTGTTCTTAGGTTTGGAATGAAAGGTGCTCTTGCAGAGGGGACTATTGACCTGTTAAAAATCTGTTGGATACAGGAAAAGAGGGAGGAAGCAAGCAGCTGGGGAATGAAGGGGTGGATTTTTTGGTGGATACAGGGAAAGACACGGGAAGGGGCTCTCAAGTAGAATACACCTCACGGGCAGCACCAGGAGAAGCCTCAAGTGCTCTTTTTTTCCAAGCTCTGACATTCCAGAGGAGTAAGCAGTGGTCAGCCCATCACTTTCTGTATTCCTTGGATGCCCAGTGCTTTGTTGGGAAGAGATAATATTTGGAAATGAACAAATCCGGGGATGTAATTTCCTGATAGTAAAGCCCCAGAGAGCCTGGTTTTGATATCCTTCCAGCACCCAAACGCAGCAGAGGGAATCCTGGCGGAGCTGGAAAACGCTGTCGCTCCGTCGGTGGAATTCCTGGGAACTGGAAAGCAGCAGAAGCAGCAAGAACAGAGTTGGAAGCAGGCTCCAGCCGGGTAAGGCAGACACCAAATCCTTTGGAACTGGGCAGGGGTGGGAAGAATGAATTCTTACATTTGTAGCCCAGGGATTCCTGAGCAGGATCCCGGCAGGGAAGACTGCAGGGATCAGGCTGGGGCCTGATCGCAGCTGGGGGCAGCGAGCCTTGGAATTGGCTGAAGGGAAGAAAGAGGGATCCTTTGAGCACAAGGATCAGGTGTCAAATGCGGAGATGGCATCAGACAATTCCTCGGGAGGGTTTAGTTCCTGGGCCAAATCGATCTGCTGCCTTGTGAAGGAGCTCAGAGACCTGGGAAGAGCCCAAGCAACGCAGGGAATGCACCGGCAGATAAAAGTGCCGGGGAACGGTGGGGAAAAGCATCCGAACAGGGGGCCTCGTTTTGTACAGGGACGGTACAAAAAATTGTCCGAAAGAATAGGAATGGAATGGGATTTTACGTATTCCTCGGAGGCCACAATCCAGTGGGAAGGCTGAGAGAAAGAAACAAGGCCTAAAAAGGCAGATGAGCCAAATCTGCCCAAAGCCTCCAATGGCCACATTCCCTGGCATTGCTGAGGACTTCAGCCAAGCTCCAAGCAAAAGGTGAGCCCCTGATTTTGGTGCCAAGGGAAACTCCAAGTTAAGAATGATCCAAATATGAAGCGCTTCTCACAAAACTCAGCTTTGCAAACCTTTCTTTGGGCTAAAAAAGAAAAGATGGGAATGCCCTTGGCAGAAAAGCAGCTGTGAGGCACAGCAGGCTTCAAATGCCTGTCAGCAGGAGCTCCAGGAGAAACGGCTGCTGGCTCCGGGCATCCTGGGCTTTCCAGGCAGGTTTTGTAGCGGATTGCAAGGCAGTTTTCCTGCCTCTGGGGGGTGGCACCTGCATCCCGCTGGAAAGGGAAAATGTGGAGAGAGGGGCAAGCGGGAAGACGGTTGCTGATGTGTGTCCTTGGATCGCAGTTCCTCCCGGTGAGTCTGTGCTGCTGGAAGTTTGAAGGAGATCAGTCCTGGAGTACGTGTGGGTTCACCTGTGGGGTTTGGGAGCGACGCTGGCCATGAAATTCCAGGGATGTTCCCTTTGCTGGAGTGAGAAGCAGTGGAAGCACTTTGCTGTCTGCTTCTTCATCGCCTGCGCCTCGGTCCCCTGGGGCTCCAGGTAATCCCCTCTCACCTTTGCTTTTCCAAGGGTCTCTAAATGAGGGCTTGAGCTTTGGTGTAGCTCCCTTTACAGGGAAGATCTGTTCCAGGAAAGGTCTCCTGGTCTGGACCGATGGCGTTGCAGGA